>NC_142082.1:40677704-40832704 GCF_054644295.1 Miniopterus natalensis
GATGAATGTCCAGAGACATTAAGGTAGATAGTACCCTGGGCCTGGAGTTGGCACGATCTTTCTTGTTTCTGTGTAACCCACATTCCCTAGAAGCTGACTGTAGAAAATCCAGATAGGTCTGAATCCTTCTAGTTTCTTCCATTTTCTTCTCTACATTTTGTTTTTCTTGCTGATTTTTTACCAGTTTCCCTCTCTGATCAGTGATTCTTATTCTTTTTACCCTAGGACTGGGTCTCATTTACCCTATGAATGACCCCTTCCCTGAAGTTGGTTGGCCTTGTTCCCACATTTACCCACTTCTTACCTAATTGCTCTGGTTTAGGCACCTCATCTCATTGTTACTCAAACTCCCAGACCAAATTTCATTTCGCACCTCAGGTTAAAATTCCTTTGAATACACTGAGTTAGCCCTGTTTCTTTTGCCCTATGACAAAAAAATATATGGGGAGAGGGGTGGAGGAAAGCTTTCTCTTGTGTTTTAAAATTATCCCTAGTCTTACATGTGGCACAGAAAGCCATGAAATATCAATACCAATGATTTCCACTTGGTTTATATTTCATCTATATTTAACTTTTATGTTGAACATTAATAAATTGAAAACCTTGAAATAGCAGAAACAATTTGATAGAAAATGTAATGGGTAAAATTTGCACAATCTGTGTCAAGCAATTTAATAGACATCTAAATGTATTATAAATATTTTGTTTCAACATGGGCTAATTCAGTAATTCTTTTGAAATAAAACTAACATGTTTTGATATAATTTGTGCTTTATAAGCCTTTTCCTGTGCTCTGCTTATGATTCTATTATCTTCTAGATGAGCATTTTTATATGTTTAATTTAGAAGTTTTATATTAAGAACAAAAAAGAACATCCTTTCATGTATATTTCCTCTTCAAATAAGATTACAATAATATGTGCTCCATCACATATAGATCTTCATAAAATATAAGCAAGTATGAATATTTTATAATAGCTACTTACAAAGAAATAGCAGGACTCCTACTACATGTACGACAACAAATTAATCTACAAAATCATAAAAACATGATCTTTTTAAAGTAGAAATAGGTAAAAATGTAAAGAGAGAGCATAATGTTTCTTCCAGAAGGGACTGAATTTATTATTACCGCAGAAGAAATATTTGGGAGGGACAAAGCTTTCTGCTAACATATATAACAGTAACAACGAAACAAACAGAAGTATCTGAACTAAAATCTTCTTGTTTCTGTCTGTAATTCAGAGAATAGATAGATATCCATTGCTTTCTCATCAGTCATTCATTATTTCATTCATTCATTCATTCATTCACTCATACATTTATCAAAAAAACAAATACATATCTACTATGTTGGGTACTGGGAATAAAAAAAAAAAAAATGCTTACAACACTGCCCTCAAGTTTCTCAAAGCCAGCAGAGGAAATAGGCAAATAAATAACAAATATCACACACTTTTCTACTGGACATTTGAAAATTGCCTGATGGACTCTAACACCACAAAATAAGATACAGTCAATATATCATAGGAAAGTCACTGATAAAAAAGAGAAGACTGAATTCAGTCA
Source organism: Miniopterus natalensis (assembly GCF_054644295.1). Classification (NCBI taxonomy): domain Eukaryota; kingdom Metazoa; phylum Chordata; class Mammalia; order Chiroptera; family Miniopteridae; genus Miniopterus; species Miniopterus natalensis. Next base: position 40,679,274 of record NC_142082.1, read on the forward strand.
TAAAGGAAGGACATAATTTTCCAGGCTAACGGGGAAAATGCTATTCCAGATAGCAGGAACACTGTGCGCAAAGTTAAGGGGTAATAAAACAATCTGATGGGTTGAAGAGTTGCAAGTAGATCCACGTTGTTTCATACAAGGGTTAGAGTATTAGGTAGAGAGAGAAGATTTAGGAGGAAGAGATGGGTAGAGTCAGATCATAAATGGTCACGGTCAATCTAAAGCTATGAAAATTTAGATTTTATCAGGAGATAGGCAGCTGGCATTAAAGGTTTTATAAGGTACAGCATGATGAGCTTTACAGTTTAGAACCACAGCCCTTATAGTAGTGTGGAGGCTGGATTATGGATGGGGTTGGAGGATCTGTAGGGATCTCATGAAAGGTGATGAAGGGAGAGAGATAAGGGCATTTATTTGCAAGAACAGAGAGAAAAAAGATCTGAGAGGTTTTAGTGTTAACCTAAACAAAAATAGCAACTGTTAAATAAAATTATTTATTTCCATTTACTGATTTTCAGAAGAAATAAGTAGCTAACTGAAGATCACACAGATTTAAGTTGTGGAATGAGAGTAAAACTGGATGCGACTTGACACAGAGCTAGTGTTCTTTTGACTACATCATCTGACCCTGTAAATTAGACCAGAGATATGAGAGAGGACAGAGACTAGAATAGCTTACAGTTCTATCTTGGATGCTGTTACTTGCTTGAAGGAAGGTAATGAATTAAGTGGAGGTACCTGAAGGATATCCAGGTAGAAGTGACAAATAAGCAGTTGGATAGATGGATCTGAAGAATGCACTAGGTCTGAAAGATATATACAATCACAATTCTGTTGCTCTTTGAGTCTTCTTGCTACATTATATGGGCCAGATCAATATATATTTTCCTCTACCTTTCCAAGATAGAATTTACAATACATGTCCATTAATTATTTCCTGAAGGGGAACAATCTGCTGTACTAGTTATTCAATCATCATGTTATTCAACAAATATGCATTAAGCAACCACTGGGTGCACTGTGGAAATTACACTATGCAATTAGACTGGAAGAATGAAGTCTCTAAATAATTACAGTCAATAGTTGGTTTTATTTTATCTTTACACCAATTTATTTTCCTATTTATTATTCACCTTATTACAGGTTCTTTTTGCTTAGCTGACTGAAATCCTCTTTTGAATGAAGACTATAAATTAAAACACACACAACTATAAAGATTACAGTCTTATAACTGGCACATAGTTTTTGCAAAAACAAAAAGAAAACTTTTGTTCTTTTGTTGGTACGACTTTTGATTTGGAGATTGCAGGAAAATTAAGTGGCCCAAGGACTTGGATACAAGAGTACCAAAAAGGAGTTGCCAGTGACAAAATGGAGAATATAAATGTATGAACAGAAATTATTTTTCAGATTGACTCTTAGAGGGCAATTCTTGGTCCTTCCCTATAATTAATTACTTTCTGGTTAGGCTGAGGAAGTATGAGACTACCTTAAATTTCTTAGGGTTGGATTATAATATTCCATTTTATTAGCCCTGGCACAACATGAACAGAAAAGCTTTAGTGATAGCGTTATATTCTGTGACTGAGGCTTATTAGCAGTGCAATACTTGGTCTAAAAGAACTCACTGCTTAGTTCAGCCAGGTGACTAGAGGTCAGTAAAATCCTTTCTCTTAAAAAAAAAAAAAAAAGGAACAAGAGAGAGACAGCTCTTTCTTCACAGAATAACTCATGTTAATGTATGAACCAATGGCACTGAGATCCATTAATCACATTAATTAGAATTCATAGCATTCACTCATGAACCATGATGAAAAAAATTAGAAGAGAACAGGAAATACGTTCACCCCAGCATATGGTATTGCCAGTGCTAGGAACTTGAGAATTATTAAATGATAGCTTGACGTAACTCGGAACTAATAAAACCTGTTTTCTAAAGGTGTTTTTTTTCATAAATTAGGAAATTCATGGTAAATTAACTTATATCAAAATGTTTGCTCTGTTGCTGCCCATAAGTCAGTATGACTTTACAGTTTTTAATATAATAGTGGTATCCCTAAGCCAGGAAACTGGATTTCAGTGAAATTAATTGATATAGTTCTATCTGAATACTGTACCTGGAAAATGCTGCAAATATATCTAGGACCTATGTGATATTTTGACAGTTCATAGGGAATTAAATACAATGAAATAATATGCCCTGCTCAAGTCACGCATTGGAGAATAACAGGGAAGTAAAATTCTTGGAAGAAATGCAGGACTTATTATTTAACACAAAAATATTTGATTGTGATTCTGAATTATAAAGTATTGGCTAAAATAATACCATTTGCTTTCAAGACAAGGACAACATTTCAATGGAAAGACATCGGCTGTTTGGTGAACAATAAAATAAAATTTAGACCATATATATATCATAAATGTTCACACTTAGCACTATGTGAGAATGGCAGCAGTCATTTCTAATAAATAATGTGTGAAAGTCAAAAGGGGAGTTACAGAAACACAGCTTCCTTGTTCCTGGCATAAGGCCACAGTCCTGCTATATGGATATCATGCTTTGACAAAAAAAGAAAAAAACACAAAAAAAAACCAGTCTTACACCAGACACAAGTTTCTAGATTCCTAAACATGGAATTTTACTAAAGTAAAGCATATTTACTAAATAAGCTGTAGGATTCATATAAAACACCTGTAGTACTAGAGTTGTATTTGTTTATTTTGTTTTATTTGTTCTTTAAAAAAAGATGTATATGTACTTGCTTTAAACATTAGAAAAAAGTTTAGACAAATTAACTAACCAAACATTCAACTATCAAAAATACTTAGAGTGGAAGTATGAATCATATCATGGTAGGGTCATTTTCCTTAGCATCATGATGTCACGCAAGACTTATTTTCTTATTCCAATATTAAATGGAATAAGGAATAGGCAAAAAGTTCCTTGTTTTAGTTAACAGATTTAAAGAGAACCTACCTGTATTTTTCAAAGCAATGAGCCATTTAAGTCAAACTATTAGAGACTAGAGATTATGTAAGTGTTGGGAAATTTTTTGTTTTATAATGAATTAAATTCATTTTTAATTAATAGAAAAGAAATAATAGGCAATTTTTTAAATATTTGGTGACAAAATGTCTGTCTAATTAGTTTATTATGTCTGTTGCTTTTCTTACTTCCCAAGTATTATTTTTGCAATGCTCTGCTAACAATTTCAAAAGATACTCATCAGATAAATATTTACATTCAAAAAGTCATCAGTATTTCAAGCTAGTATCAGAAAGTATTTTAATAGTCTTATTTACTAGTTTTATATGTCAATAAAAGAAAAGTAGCAATAATAATAACAGAAACTGCATACTGACCTTAGTTTTATTGTTCTGAGATGTTTTGTTTTGTTCTGCACAAATAGGTAAATATGTCCAGTAAAAACTGATTTACTTGCTTTTTGCTTTTCTATAGTTTGATGAGTTACCAAAGTGTAGTGCTGAAAGAAATATATAATTTGAGGTTGTGAAGAAGCCCTTCTCTTTTAGTGCTAACGTTTTACTTTCTATAACCTGAAGGAGAAATACATTTTAAGAATTCAACAAAAAGAAGTGGCAAAGAAGATAAAGTCCTTTAGAAATTAATAATTTACTTTATTAATCCTGGCATAATGGTCTGCCATCCTATAAGCTCCTGATCCTACCACTGTTTATTACACAGCGACATGGAAAGAGTACATACTGTCTTTGTCCTCAATCAACACAATGCCCATAGTTCTGCCAAAGGAACCTTCTTAATTTTACCTGCTTTGAAGTAAAGCAGTTTCCATGCAGACTCCTTAGAGGGCAGCCAGATAGCTTTCAAGCATGTTTGAAATACCAGAAGCTACTTGGCCAAGGGCCCCAGGAAAAATTCAAACTCTGATAAAGGCACATCTTTGACCCATAGTTCTCAAGTTGCTGGCTAAACAGACTCATTATAAGCATCAGACAAAACTAGTGAGAGAACTACATCAAAGCTTCAATGCAAAGCCACAAGTTTGCACATTCACTATTTTCCAATGGGTTTACTGAAGATAGGAGAAAGGCTGTTATCTGTGAAAAAGGCGGCACACAGCCAATCTAGTGGAAGCTATATATTTAGTGATCCAATCCAAATATTTGCCATCTCCTTTCATAGGGCCATAATAAACAGTCATTTATGCTCTACCTACCAAGTGAGAACATGAAAACATTTTAAATTAATGGTTATAATACTATATTTAAATATCATCATTTTTTTAATTGAAAATGGAATATAAATCTTAGTATTTTCCTCATTCTCTTATTTAACAAGTAGTCTGCTTTGCTCTGAAAAGTATTTAAAATTACTTGCTCTCTGTCATTACTCTAATGCATATAGTCTAAAAATTCCATGCTATAAAATATTTTAACATGGGGTCAAGAGTGTATCTTTGCATCTTTTCCTGCTGATGAAAAAAGCAGCTGGCACTGAGGATAACAGAATGATCCCAGGTATTTGACACCACCATTGGGTCACAGAATCAACTGCTCCTATGAGTTTGCTAACTCTGGATTTTTCTATTATGTAAAATAAGACATTTTCTTTGTTGCTTAAGATATTTTTAGTCAAGTTGTCTATTCTTTGCTACAATAATCCAAATTAAAGAGTTGGATCCCTCTCACTCTCTCTATGTATATGTGTGTATACACACACACACACACAAATATATGCTTTGCTTTTATTTATCTTAGTAGCTAAAAACAATGGTTGGTAGACTTAGTAGCTCTTAAGTAATGATTCCATGAGTATGTTTCTACACTTTGCATGTACAATGATCTTTTCAATATAAAGAAAGGTAAAGTAGAGCTTCAATCAGAGGAGATAGTACAAGGTGATTAAATATGGAGAATGAAAACTGCAAAGATAGAATTATTAATACTCATAAATACTAAAGTAGTAGACAGGTGGCTTCACTGTCAATGAAAGTGCCTCCAAAGAGAGTGATGCACATTTTTTTGAATTATATATACTTTTAAATAATTAGTTTAATGAGTCCCATTGTCAAGCACCTACTCGGATGTTGGCACATCTTAGGTGATACAGGAGAAGAGGAAAAAGCATGGGTTGCAGGTATTCCCCTGAAGGCTGGGCTTATTTCTCAGTGTCCTCACAGAGGATGCAGTTCTACTTTCATGGAGAGTTTTATATTATATGTACAGGACAGAATGTAGTGACTAGTGAAGATCTGAGATTTCTGACAAGTATGTTGAATAAATAATACTATTTTTTTCAACTTCCTTACTGCTTTCATCTCAGAATCTGCAATATTCTAAAATACTAGTCAGACTTCAGTGCACCCCTGTATGGTGCTTAAGGGTGTTTTTTTCCTAAGATTTATTGAGGGTCAAACAGATGGCTCATAGGGTGCCTAGCAAGTTACCTGGAAAGTGCAGATCAGACTAAGGAGCATTCATTTTGCCATAACACATGGTCATGTTACCGCTTCAGGCTGCAAGATGGAATAGATTAAAGTGTGTTCCCATATGTGGAGCTGCAGAGCTACAAGGTATTTGAAAAAGTGAGAGTTTGTCCTTAGGGGGAAAAAAGAAAATGCTTAGGGCTGGTAGATGGTAGAGACAGCTCTGGATACTTGGGAGGACAGGCTAATATTTTTGCCTTGAATGCTGGACAGACTTTTTTTGGTGCAACTTTCAATGAATCATGTTTGCCGGCTAGAGAATATATAATCTCATTCACATGAGAATGACCATAGTTGCATTATTAGTTCAACCTTAAGGAGAAAGAATGAGAAACTAATGTACAGGAAGACACAGAAAAAATATAGCAGGATGGGAAAAAACTAACAGCACTGAGGGCTGGGTCCTATAATAGGTCCAGAATTATATATTCAAACACAAGTTATTAAAACTTTTCAAGATAACACTTTTGCACAAACTTGCCTCCATCAAGGAAATACCTTTATACCATGAATATAAATAATGTTTTGGGACAACCAGTCATTCCTGCAATCAGCTCCTGGGTTCTTCCTAAATTTTGGATTTCCCATGTTGATCACTGTATGTTCTGTGTCACCACTGTTTATGAAGCCTCATCACCTCAAAATCCATAAGAATTAGCTTTCTGGCTTCCGATTTAGCTCCATTTCCTTGATTCTGGCATCTTTCTGCTTTGGTATATTGTCTCCAAAATGATTACCATTTTTATTACACATGGCAGCCTATGCATATGTAAAGCACCCATGATTTCATTTCTTTATAAAACCTAAATTCATGAGTGCCAATCATTTTTCCAAGGACTATGGTACATGTTGAAGATCCATAGTAGCAAGGCACTGCTTTTCTTAAGTTTATATGTTAAACAGAGAGAAATTGGACCACTGAAAATGATTTAAACAAAAAATATTAGTATAAAGGTATAGAAATATATAAGGGATGTATTGGCAAGTAACGAGGCTCCTTGTTTGCAGTTTCAGAAACATCAACCTAGAGGAAGTGACTTTTAGACTGAACTCATGACTTAAATACATTGGGACATGAAGTGAAATGGAGTAGAGAGGACTCCTGGACAGGACACCTTGTGCAAAATTCTGATTTAGAAATAACCTGTTCTTTCTGAGGGATGAGGGCAGGGCAATGATACTGGAGCAGATCAGCCTGAACCAGGGATGGAGGAGAGTTTAGCAGGCAAAGGGTTGGTGTCAAAAGGAAAAACAATGTAAAGAGAATGGACTCAATTTCTGGTTACAACTTGGTGACAACTAAGGACTAGGAGTGAAGACAGTGAGGTGTGTAGCATGACTCCATGTTTCTAGATGGAGAAAAGACCTTGCAAGTCTGCCTGATGCAGTCCAAGTCTGAAGAACAGCAAACAGGCACCCAACCTAATCTGGCAAGAGTAATGAAGATGTAGCAGCATAGTTTCCCTTGTCATATGTCTGTGAAAGTGTCTGGATGTGCCTGTGTGCATGTCTGTTCATATATGGTGGGTGTTTAAGGTGTGGAAATCAAGAAATGGTGGCATTCATGAGTCTGGGTAGTTTTTGAGTAGAGAGAGGAGAGTAGTCTCAGGTGATGAATTGCGAATGAAACCCAGTCTCAAAGTAAAAAAAAAAAAAGAATGGGAGTTCCATGAAGTAGATCCTTAAGGCAGAGATATTCTGGGAAGAGCACAAGAGCTTAGCTGAGCTCTTGGCTACAAAAGTGATACCCTTGTACATTAGTCTTGTAATGTATAGAATTACATTATCATAAGTCACCTTTGGTATAATTAAAGACAGGGCATTAATTACTGGGAATAATTGTGGAACCATTATTTGATATATTTTTAATATGTTCCAGTTATAGTGATATTCTGGGAATAGTTTTAAAATAAGGATGTATTTGCATGGGTGTAGTGCCTGGAAATTAAAATCAAATGTGTTATAAATGTTCTACAAATTAACAAATGGTTTTATGTACATTATAAGCAATTATTGACCTATAGCCACTAATGTTTTCATGTTTTTCAATCATAAATATTTCAAATAAAATTTATTAAAATGTTTTCATTGATTCAAAGTTAATTTCTATAATAATAATATATTTTGGATAAGGTTTATGTAGCTTTTATTTTTATGAGAACAAAATGTTTAAAACCCAAATGTATACAGTTAAATTTGTGTTGCAGACCAAAACTTATTTAAGCTTATTTCTGCTTTGTCAAAATTGTGATTTTCTCTTAATGTCAAATAAAGCACTGAAGAGCTAAACGTTACTTTTCCATGAAAAGAAACAAAGAACAACAAAAACTGAAATCAGGACTTGGGCCAAGGCAAAAATCAAAAAGACTGAAATATGCTCTTGCTGAATGTGATTTTCCAATTCTAAAGAAGTGCTGACAAGGTTTGGCTTCTAAACAGCTTAAACTTAGCTGAAAATGAAGGTTGTTGCCATTCTCTCTGCCCCCCAAAGTTTTCACACTTAGATCTTTGGTCTCACCATTTCTGTAATATGTAAGTATGAAGATAGGAAGAGGAAACTGTTTTCATAGCCTCTGGATGATTAATTTTAAGTCAAAGTTCTCAGATAATTTTCATACTATTGGAACTTCTACAATGAAAACAGTTAATACTGAGAGCAAAGGAAGTTCTAAAACTTTCCCATAAGATATATTAATAGTGGCAAAGACTTACTTAAAAATGTAACCATTTCAATAAAAATTATGTACAATCACATACACGCATATGTGCACAAAAGCCTAAGAAAATGAAACCAAAGTTTAAAAGAAACACATTTAAAATTTCTAAAGCAAAGACCATTTATAGTTCTAAACAAAATTTTAAATACTTCTTCAGTGTGTCTAGCATTAATAACACAGAAATAGTCCTGATTGATTTTATTTCTTTTTTTTTTAATATATCTTTATTTATTTCAGAGAGAGGAAAGGAGAGGGAGAGAGAAACAGAAACACCAATGATGAGAGAGTCATTGATTGGCTGCAGCCCGCAACCCGGGCATGTGCCCTGGCCGGGAATCGAACCCTGATCACCTGGATCCCAGGTCGACGCTCAACCGCTGAGCCACGCCCGACCGGGCTGATTTTATTTCTTGATATATTATGCTCATCTGCAATTTGTAGGAAATATGCCACCAGGTTTATACAAATTTTAGAGTAACTTATAAATTTACCCACTTTTAGATAAAGTTTATCAATAGTTAGACATTGCTGGAATATATGCCAGTTTCACACACAAATCATGGTTCAAAATAATCTGAATAAAAAATATATATTTACATGTAATCAAAGTCAAACATGTCCCAAAATGAAATAATTTTTAATTAAATTTGTTGGGATGACATTGGTTAATAGAATCATTTAAGTTTCAAGTGTACATTGCTATGATACAGGATCTGGATGTTGCATTGTGTGTCCACCACCCAAAGTCCAATCATCTTCCATCACCATTCATTTGGCCCTTTTGACCCTTCCCGCCTTGTTCACATCATCCCCATGGCTGAAAGGCACGTGTCCTAGGGCATTTCCCCGAAGGCACCAATTATAGCCATATTCTCTAATCTTCCCAGACTTCTCAAAGCTCTCTAATGGTTGAAAGTATGTTCTTTTTTTTCCCCCCTCAGAAAAGCTTTACTGAGATATGTCCTTTGCTGTGGGCTATTCTCTCTTGATTATGTGGAAATCCTCAATTTTATAACCTTATGACCCATGAAGGGAAAGAGAAAAAAACTCATTCTTTCACTCTCCATGGTACCATCTTTACTGTTTGATTTTTCTCTTTCTGTCTCTCTGACTCTATTTTTCTCTATCTTGTATCCGTCTCTTTCTTATTTTTAGTGACAAAAATAAATGCATCTGTTGGCAACCATGGCCTCTTTTTCACAGTTTTATTTTCCAAGAGTTCTCTGCACTATCAGTCCCAACTCTTCTTTCTGTATAGAATGCATCTATTTCCTTTTAAAAATAGCTTTATTTTGGAAATTCTGTGACATTTTTATGGGCACAATACATTTGTGTATACACATACACACACACACACACACATATTTATACATCTCTTTTCAAGATCCTAAGGCCCAGAAAACTCTGAAAAAGTAGAGAAGAAATACACTTCTTTTCAACAAACTTAAGGCAAATTTTGGACCAAAATACCTTTTTTTATGACTATTTTATAAACTTATATACTCATCTATTGAAAATTATGTATATTGTCAACAGTGATGTTGATATCTGTGTAGTACAGAGCAGCATTTTGCCCTATTAAAGGACTCAATAGAATTCAATGCTAAGGAGTGAAAAATAAGATGTTGTACTGAACCAAAGAGGAGGGAACTGTAAGGTCCATGATACAGCTCCTCTCCCAAATATTTCTGATTAACCACTGATTTACACTAATCTCCTTGCAAAATTATTCACTCCAATAGCATGTTTAATTCAATCACACACGCATATTGCTTTGGGAACTTAAGGAATATGTGTACCTTTTCTTTATATAAATTTTAGTTCAAACACCAGAATGAATTTTTAAATGCTGAGCACTAATATCTATACTTTGAGTTGCATTAAAAGTACTCTCCAGCATAGGAAATGGAAGCTTTAATTCAGTAGTCTACTCTCAACTTCAAGTTAATCTTGTAAGATCTTCTATTTTGAAAAACAGATTTACCTATCAATGTACTAAATTTAAAATGCTTGTAGGAATTGACATATGTACAAAAAATTGGTTATATACAATATACAATTCTAATTATAGTATTTTTAATTAAAAGAAGAAATTATAATTATATTATAAAAACAAACAGAAATACTGACATATTGCCAGATTTTATCTTTATTCACCAATTTTTGTTTCCCCCAGTCTATTAAATTAGTAATTTTAAATTTGTCTAATATATATGTAAGATTGATATATATCAATTTTAATATATAGTAAAAGCCAACGCTAATTTGAAGGAAGCATTGGAAGAAGTATTCTGAACAAAACCAGGAAAACATTCATTGTTAACATATTGAAAATGACAGAAGAAAATCCATCCCTACTATCCTAAAATAATGAAATGTGTTTGTAGTTTCCTAGAAGTAGTTGGATAAAATAATTAAAGGTTTTTTTATTAATAAATCATTTATTTTTTCAATATAAAGCAATTCTAACAAAGGGGAGAATTGTCTTTAGTGATGCTTTCTTATTTTCCATAGTGCTCCTTGAAATTTTAAATTATTAGGCACAAGTAATTTATAGCAACAAACTAATCCTTTGGTGCTGCCTAGTATGTGCTAGTATTTTACATATACTGTGCCTATATGTGAAAGAGGTATTTGGTATTTTCTCCCTTACTAAGCCTTAGAATGCTGCTATATGGTTTATTAGCCTCCAATTCAAAATATCTCTTCCTTTAAATCAGGGACTTAAACTGAGCCACATTTCTCAGTGCTTTAGAAAACATCCTTTTTAGAGCAATGATATTAATAGAGATATTCTGATTCCGTACACATCAAAACTTTAGCGTGCCATGACTAACTCCCCCAAATTTGGTATCTATTTATGAAATCAAACTCAATCCCATGAATACAGAGAAGGCAGAAATAATGGCTGAGGACAAATGTATCTCAGTTGATTTAATTTTCTTGTCACAGATCAACTATTGCTCAAGATAATGGAGAGAGCACTGGGCCAGGGGTCAGGGGATATAATCTTAGTCCTCTTAGACACTATGTGGTGTGTAATCAACTTCTATATTTTTATCTGTAAATGGCCTTCCAATCTTAAAGTTACTATGAACATTTTATTTTTGTTTAATTTCAAGAGAATTATATAAAGTTTTCATTTCCTATAATCTCTGTGCACATGCATGTTAAAAAACAAAATGCTTCTCTGCATTATCTTGTTATTAACCCTTCCTTTTCATTTATTTTAAAGCTAAACTACTGTTTGTTGTGGGAAAAAATATACATGACAATAATAACAAAGATACATCATTTGCAAGCCACAGTGGTACACTATATTAGCACTTTTAGGTGTATCCTTTTAGAAATTTTTAATGCATGTATATTCTCATTATACTCTACAAACTCATTTCTACCATTCTTTTGCAACCAAATATTTATTGGTCATTTTCATATCAACATATTCTTTATAGAATTTGCATAATATCCTAATGGTCATTTTACAATGAATTCAATTAGTTCTTATTATTGGACTTTTAAATACATTTTAGTTTTTTGCTCTTACAAATAGACTGCAACAAGCATCTTCATTTATTTATCTAGATTGTTTCTTATTTTAAATTATTATCAGTTCCATTGTTGAATCAAAGGAAGTAAGCATTTTAATTTACCTGATATTGTTTAATTGCTCTCCAAAAATTTGCAACTATTACACTCTCATTAGTGGTGCATGAGCATGTTTCTTTCCTTTATACTGGCCCAAATTGGATATTTTACACTTAGCATTTTTGTTAATCTGATATTATTGTTTTAATTGACATTTATTTAGTTGTGTGTAAGATTGGATGCTTTTTTTATTTCACATACATATTGGCTATTTAAAGTCTTTTCTTTTTTTAAATCCTCACCCAAGAATATGTTTAGCGAGAGGAAAAGAGAGGGAGAGACTGAAAGAGGAAAAGAGAAACATCAATGTGAGAAACATCAAACGGCTGCCTCTATGTTATGATTCCATTTTGACTACCTACTCTATTTAAAATTGAATGCATAATAGATTGCCAATGTAGAGAATTAAGAAAATATAAAAAATATAGCAAAACAATTAAATAAGAACCTTCAGAAAGAAGGGAAATGCTGCTATCAGGTTAAGTAAGATAAGACTTAAAAATGTCCTCAGGATTTGGTCACTTGGAGATATCCAAAGCCTAGAATCTTTTATCTCTATCCCCACAATTAATGAAACACCAGTTACTGACAGTCTTTCCTTTTAATATTTCTCATTATCTTTTTTCTTTCCCACTATGATAATGAATTTCTGATAATCTTTTCCTGGACTTGCCCTACATGCAACTTTAAAAAAAAAAAAAGTTTTTATTGATTTTAGAGAGAGTGGAAGGAAGAGGGAGAGAGAAACATCAATGTGAGAGAGAAACATCAATCAACTGCCTCTTGCATGCCCCCTACTGGGGATAAAGCCCATAACCCCACATATGCCCTAACCAGGAAATCGAAATGGTGACCTTTCCTTGCATGGGAGGACACTCAACCAACTGAGCCACACCACCAAGGTTACATGCAACTTCTTAATCTTTGCTCTTCCACTTCCCCATAATGCTGCCAGAGCAATAGTTAAAACTCTAAATGTAATGACATCACTCTTCTGGTTTCTTCATTTGTTTACCATCTTCAATAGATCAAACAGATAAAATCCTTTTATAGCACTAAGTTTCTGCCATCTTACCCACCAAAACCAATTCTCTGTATTAAATGCTGTCCTTTGATAATAATAAATTATTTGAGTTATTTATAGTTCCTGAAAATTTTCATGTTCTTATATGATAGTGTATTTACTACCCATGCTATTAATGTCTTTGTTTTCTGCCTGGAAAAACAAAATCTTTGAATTTCAGGCCACACATTACTTCCAGGTTGCCAATGTCTCTCATCTGAGATAGGTATTTCTTTTCTATAATCTTACTGGACTTTGAAAATACCACTGTTATAGTAGGTATTCTATTGAAATTGAAATTGTTCATTTGTATGGCTGTTTTTCTACTTGAGCTCCTTTGTAGTAGTGATTGTATCTCTGGATGCATAAAAGTGTCTTACCAAGGATTTTCCTGAAGCATTGTCTAAGAGGAAAATTTATGCAGAAATCATTCATTAGGAAAGTGCTCCCAGGGTAATTGGAAAAGACAATGGGTACAGCAGGACAAGGAGGGAGAGGAGCCCAGGTAAGAGTGTAAGCTCAGTAAAAAGACCCATGAAGAACAAGGTTCAGTCTGATGCTACAAGGAAATGATGGAGTGTAATCTAAGTCTTAGAGCTATTAAAATCCAAGCAATGGATCTTTGGCTTTCTTAAGTTCTGTATCTCTTAGTCATTGGTTACTGGAAGCCTCAGAGGGACATAAACTCCCAGGCGCTTTCAGCCTTCTTCAAACAAGGGCCAAGTAGCTCTAGGAGCTAAATGTCAGTGCTAGGAAGGAAAACTTCATGGAGGCACTGAATGCATTTGAATGGCTCGCTGGCTAGAAAAATTACAGATTAAGGAAATTTGGGTTGCTTAGAAAACATCAGGAGACACAGATGACTTCTGATAGAGCAGTAGCCTCAAAGTGATAAATTAAGTAGATTAGTTTAGAAGCATTGTGAAGAATAGATTAACCAAAGGAAAAGCCTAGAAGCAGGAGCACTAACATAGAAACTATGATAATGGAAGACATGATTTTGATTGATATTGCAAATGAAGATTCAATCATTCTTGATGACTGACTGGATATGTGAGACAAAGAAAAAGAGAAAAAGAGTGAGGTTTTTTGAGCCCAAGTAACAATAATATTACTACAGAAAAGGAAAATCAGAACATATTGGGAGTTGAGTTAGTGTGGTCTGGGGGCAGGGGTAATGTTAAAATTCAGACCTAGACAAAATTCAGTAGGGGCAAGAGGCAAACTGGAAAGGTGAGATTTGATCCCAGAAGAAAGGTTGGAAGTATGGATTTGAGATTTAGGTTTGAAGATGGGAGTGAACATGGGACAGGGAAGGTGCTTTGGTAGGTTAAGAAACAAAGATGCTAAAGACCAGAACTATGGCAAAAGCCACATGCAGACAGGAAAGAAAGATGACAGGACAATGTACAAGAGAAATAAGAGAAAGAACAAATTCAGTTTCAAGAAGGCAAATACAAAAGAGAAGATAAAATGGACAGGATGGCTTAGGCCTTAACTCCTCAGAGAGTTCAAACACAAATAGAATTGAGAAAAATACTATCAAGCAGAGGATACGCTTTACATCCTTTAGACAGAGTTTACAATTGATGGTGAAAACTCAAGTCAAAACACCAAACATACACCCATAAGAAGAGTGTGCTTTCTTACGTTCCTCTAATGGAAACTTAAATTAGCACAGTTTTTCTAGAAAGCAACAAGAATACATGGCAAAAATGTTTTATAAATAGATACTTTGTTCTAGCAAGTTTACCTTAATCTTAGTAATTCCAAGAAATTAATCAGAAATAACGTCCATTAATTAGGTACACAGGCTATCTGTCATCAGGTTTACAATAGTAATAAATTTTTGTAAACAGTCTAAATGGAACATTTAAATTAATATTTAATTCATTTTAATATATATTGTTAAATATTAAATATTAACATAATAGCTGTGTGTTTAATTCATGGGTAAATAAAGTTCCAGATGAATTGAATTTAAGATGTCTATGGTATACCCAGGAGGGCATGTCCAGTAAGCAGCTGTAAAGACTGATCAGTTGTTCCCAGGTCCATCATCTCAGGTATATTTACTACCACTTGACCTCTTCCCAAGATCTACATTCCCAGGTCTCTAGGTCACTATTTTTTCTAAAGTATTTCTTTTCTTTTCCCACTTTTCTATTTCTTTATGCTTTTCTTTTTTTTTTGCCTCTGAAATGCTTATCACTTCTTTTTCTCATCATTAACTGAAATTAGTTCATACATTTTCTAGTACATATTTTTCTCCCTCTAGTACATATGCTTCTCTTTCCCTTGCTTGTTTTATTACCTCTATTCAACACAAAATGTCCCCTGCTTTCTGTTAAAGAATTGTTTTATCTCCCATGTAAAATTTTAAGGCTTTTTAAAGAAGTCCTCATCGCCATTGTTTGCCTCAAAATATGCTCTACAGTCCAAACATCTGAAATTAAAAAACACCAAACCTTTAAAAACCAAAGTTTATTTGGCACCAAAACCTGACCTGATCTGACCTCATTTGATGGCAAATCCTGACCTGGAATGATGTAAATTCAAATATGGTGCCCAGAGCTTGAATAAGTATGATTTTAAAATAGCATGTGCATCATATTATCATTCTAAAATAAAATATATGTATATATATTTTAAAAGTCTAATTTCTAAACACATACATTTCTAAATGTTTCATATAAGATTATAGGTCTGTACTTTGTATTATATCCCACACATAGTAATGTTTGATAAATATTAAATATTGCCTAATAGAATGCCAAATGAATAAATGATTGCATGGTTTCATAAGACCTACCAATTTCATACAACTTATAGAAAGTTCACCTGTCATGGATGCTGGAAGCTAGCTGATATTATTACTAATATATTTATTTTGCCCTGGTAAGGTTCTGGTCTAGTGACTAATGCCTGCACAGATGACAAGAAAGACTATGATAATCTGGTGATGAATGCATGTAGGATAAACATGTCAGGATGGAGAAATGCTATAATAAACATAACAGAAAAGTCTGTGATCTTATACATTAGAGTAGGTAGTTTTATACTTTTTTAAGTAAGAAAAATAATCCATTAATAAGCATTTGTTTATAAAAGTATGATTCATACCAAAGTGTAAAATATAAAAAGCTAGAAAAGAAATTCAGATGATCCCGAGCTTTAGTAGTTTTTTAGCAAACACTCAGTTTGCACATATAAATTCTAGAAAGAGTTAAAATAATGTAAATTTAGAAGTAAAAAATTGAAGGGTGAAGAATCCATTTCCTGTTTTCTACTGATTTATCTTAGAGAATTTGAAGTATTAATAGAACAGAATATCTGATTATCTATAGATAACTAATGATGATGCTAGTTCCATTGGAAAGGGTGGCCCTTGTAATAGCCATATAATTTCACAGAATTCATTCACCCTTTCCTTCACTTTTTGAATTTCAAAAAAATAAAACCAGTAGAAAAAGAGTAGTTCTGAATTCTACTCAACCCTCTCCATTGCTTTTCTAATTGATTTCTAGATATTGGTATGTTTTTCTTTCATTATACGCTATTTATTATATGCCAACATCCTGGGATGGGAACATGGAGTAAAACTTAGACCCGGATTCAGTGTTAGAAAAATACTTAGAATGAAAAGACTGGAATTGAGACCAAGGCTCAGAACACTAAGGGGATATAGCTTCATTCTGCAACACTGTTTCTGCTCTTTATTTAATGAGTATTTCCATGTAATAAATATAAAAAATTCTTTCCATTTAAATAAATTTAACATTATTGTACTTCTAATATCTCTCAAAAGAACCAACTGAGCTTTCACCTTTGGCATTATGCTTATTAGTAACCTGAATTTTTCCAAGTTTGTATGATTATCTGAAAGGTTAAGGAAGATATTTATACCTAATAAGAAGACTAACAACCATTCATGTATATATTTAAAACTTACTTAAAACTTTGTCTTTTATTACAATTACCTCAAATACTTTGGACTTTTTTGCCTTTAATTGTGATTTGAAAATACCTACCTCTAACTATGTAATGCCTAGAAGACATTTGCTACTTTTGAAATTGGACTGAATTTATCAGTCAGTTCAATGAAATAATGAGCCAAATCAATAAAAAAAATCATAAAGAGACAGTAGTTTGTTAATTTGAAAGAATAAAAGAGTATGAAATATGTGTGAAATTGGGTGGGTTTATAAAGAAATCAAATATAGACAATAATAAGTCTGTTTCCTTGCACATAGTTCATTGTACCTGCATCTCCATCTCATACCCTGATCCTCTTCATCTCAGGCCCCCTTCTCAAGAAATCGCACTATGACCCCACTAACTTCCAAGACTGGAGGCTGACTCCTTCTTCTTTCTTCTCACCCCATCCCTTCCCTCAATTTAAATATTTTTTTAATCCATCCATTTGCTCACTGTTGCCCTTTATTGTCAATTTTGTATTTGAAGTCACCTCATCTTTTTCTTGGAATATTTGCTCTAGTTGCCCAGCTGGTCTCCCGGCTTTATAGACCTACATCTGCTTCAACTCTTTCCCACTCTGTACTCAGTGCTATCTTCTAAATAACAAATTCCATCCTGTTGCTCCCCAACCTCACCCTCCTCAGTGACTTCCTAATGCCCTCAGCAGAAAGCCCAATGTGATACGCCGTATTTTATTTTTGTAGCCTCATTTCTCTCTTCCCAACTCAAGTGTTGTATATTACAGCCACACTTCAAGTTCCTTCAAGTCCCCTGAAATCTGGAATATTGTCTCATTCAGCATTACACTCCCAAAGTCTAACACAGTGTTTGCTATTTAGTAGGTTGTCAAGAATAGTTGTTATATAGTCAGATAAATACATGATTTTTTGGCAGACTGAGGATATGTATATATACTCTCTTTTTTTTCACTTCATACTTTGAATAAGTTTATGCTATTATAGGAACTTCATATTATTCAGATCCTCTAGAGATTGAAATACTAGTAAAGAAAGCATCTGGTCAACTGTCAGTTCTGATTTCATTCAGTGCAAGCTGACAGATAGAAATACTTGCTAATAAAGACTGAGGATAAACTTTTCCTCTTGGTACCCAAAAAGTTGTAATCAACTGTTTGTTTCCAGAATTAATATTCCCAAAATGAACATCAGTGGATGAGCACTGATTTAGTACTCTTTTATTCTGTCTTGGTTTTCTAGGGCTTCTACAACAAATTGCCGCAAGTTGAGTGATTCTGTATTTTTTTAATGACTAGAAAGTAAAAATAGTTTAGTGTGAAAAAATGGAGTTAAAAGAAAAAATCTTTTAACCTGATATGAAAATATTGTGTTTAATTAATCCTTCTTCTTAAACTACTATTTCAATAAAAATGTGACAATTCAAAACTGTAATAAAAATTAGATATTTAAATATCCTGCAATGTTGACTGAGAAGATTCTCTCAAGTTAGTAATGCAGAAATGATCAAGTGAAGTTTAATAATTTTCTTTCTGACATATGCTCACCTAATACTAGCAATAGGCTTTTTCCCCACATATGCTTTCATCTGGAAGAGGAAGTAGAAGTACCAAGTTATAAGAGAAGATGATTATTATTTTTTTCTAAATCATAGTCATTAGAAGCTGTGACACTCCCCTATAAACAAGCATTTTTAAAATATAAGGACATTCAATCACAATAGTGATACCAACTCACATTTTTGGATGTACCGTTTTAAAATTTTTATTATTTTTTTACTTGAGCTATAAAAGGCCAATAGGATAGAATAGAGAACCTAGAAATAAACCCAAACATACAAGGGTTGGCAAAAGTAGGTTTACAGTTGTGAGTATGCAAAACACAGAGTTTATTCTTGTATTATTATTTACTAGTTACTGAATTATTTACTTGTTACAACTGTAAATCTACTTTTGCCCCACCCTGGATATGGTTAATTCATCTAAGGCAAAGGATGCAAAAATATACAATGGAGAAAAGACAGTCTTTTCAGTAAATGACATTGGAAAAACTGGACAGGCATGGGCATGAATGAAATGAGACCACTATCTTACCATATACAAAAGTAAATTCAAAATGGATTAAAGACTTGAATTTAAGAGTTAAAATCATAAAGCTCCTAGAAGAAAACAGGCGATAAACTCTTTGATGTCAGTCTTAGCAATATTTTCTGGACCAGTCTCCTTAGGGAAGGGCAACACAAGCATAAATAAAAAAATAAGATTACATCAAACTAAAAAAGGAAACCATCAACAAAAAGCAGCCTACTGAATGGGAGAAGATATTTGTGAATCAGGCACGCAATAACTGGTTAATATCCAAAATTTATAAAGCACTTACATATCTTACTATCAACAAAACAAAAAACCTGATTAAAAAATGGACAGACAACTTGAATAAACATTTTTCCAAAAAAGACATACAGATGGCCAGCAGCCACATAAAAATATGCTCAATATCACTAATATCAGGGAAACGTAAGTCAAAACCACAATGATGTTATCACCTCATACCTGACAGAATGGCTTTTATCAAAAAGCCAACTCATTTTTTTGGGAAAGCAAAAATTAGATAAACACAATTCTGGAATAGTTTATAATGAACAATAAAAGTATTGTGAGTGAATTAAAACATTATACAAATATTTACTTAGTGTTAACTATATGTTAGGTACTATGCTACAGGTCAGACGTACTGCAATGAACAAAGCAGACAAAAATCATATATATAAAATGGACTATTCAAACATGAGAAAGAAAGAAATCCTGCCATTTGCAACAACAGGGATGGATGCTCAGGGCATTATGCTAAATGAAATAAGTTAGAGAAAGACAAATACTGTATGATCTCACTTACATGTGGAATCTAAAAAAGCCAAACTCATAGAAAAAAAGATTAGAAAAGTGATTCCCGGGAATGAGAAGTGGGAGGAATGGGAGTATTTGGGTTAAAGGCTATACACTTCAAGTTATAAAATGAATACTTTCTGGGAATCTAATATACAGTATAGTGATTATAATTAATAATACTGTGTTATATACTTAAAAATTCCTAAGAAAGTAGAACCTAAATGCTCATACCACAAAAATGAAGTAATTAGGTGATGTGATTAAAGTGTTAGCTAAGACTACGATGGTAATCATTTTGCAATACATAAATATTTAAAATCAACATGTTGTATACCTTAAACTTACATGATGTTATATGTCAAATATATCTCAAAAGTGAAAAAAATCATGCTCTAATGGAGCTCACATTTCATTGGGGTATGTTGGATAGTCTCCGTTCACTCCCAGGGATCCACTTCACATTACCCCACTGTGCTATGAGCTCTGACCTCTAGTTACTGCTTGACTCCTTTATTCTTTGGCTTCTTATTGGTTTGACCAATTAAAAGCAAATGCAAGAGATCAGAGGTGGGAGGAGAGAGCAATCTTATTATTATTTCTCAAGATCCTTTCCTACCAGGGTATGTCTTGGTAATAGTTAGTTTCATCTACTTACACAGGAGCTATAACTCTTGTAGTTTCAAGTATCTGCTCCTGTCCTTGCTCCTTCAGGCAATGGAAATAGCTTCAGTCCATCTATCTTTCTCATAACTCGTGTGGTTCTTTAAATCTGCCCACATATTTGTAAACAATTTTGTTGTTAAACCCTCTCCAATTAACCCTTTTGAGTGTGCAACCTATTTTCTGATGAGCCCCAAATAATTTAGGGAGCTAGAAACGAAGTAAAGCACATAAGAAAAATAAAGTACATTGAGAAAAGACTTTTTAGCAGATGCTGTCAGCCACACACCCACATCATCTTGGCACTCACTGTTCTTGTGTATACTTCCATTCTATAACTCTACCTGAGTGTTCTCTTTGGCCGCTAATGTGCGGTAGGCTCCAGGATGGAGTAGCTGGGGTATGCTGGGGGTTGATGCATCCCTTTCATCCCATTTTCCAGCATTCTTCAACCAGTGATTGACAGGATGTTATTAACAAAATCCTCAGCTTCTTGGAATCTTGGTTGGAATTACTTTGAATTACAGCATCATTCACACTGTCTCTCAGAGCTCCCCAGTGGGATTGGGCCCCAGTCGCTAACAGTGGTAACCTGCTTAATAACATCTTTTTTACTGGCTTATTTTCTTTTCCTGACTCACATTCTTGTGCAATGGTAAGCTCTGGAGGTTCTGAGAAAATACATCCTCTTATTGAGGTTCTGATGGGCCATGTTTGGATTTTGTGTTGAGAGAGATTTGAAGGATTATGATAGCAGGAGCAATGAGTGCTGGTAGGGAGGTTACTTAGCCTACAATAGCAGACAATGGCACTAATCCCGGAGGAAGATGCTGAGGGTTTCCATGAGAGTAGTATCAGTAAAGATGAGAATGGTCAGATTATGGGTATTGTTTTTAGATCTCCTGATCAATATTTGTTGAGTATATTTTGTATCGGGCCCTGTACTAAGAGATACCAGGATAGATACAGTTCCAAGCCTCATTTTAGAGAATATTAAAATAGAATATTCAAAGTCCCGGCTGTAGTGCCAACATCTGCCAAGAACTCCTAGTCTCCCCACTACAATACTTCTACAGAAATTTCCAACGTATATTACT
Organism: Miniopterus natalensis; assembly: GCF_054644295.1. NCBI lineage: Eukaryota > Metazoa > Chordata > Mammalia > Chiroptera > Miniopteridae > Miniopterus > Miniopterus natalensis. The sequence goes on from NC_142082.1 coordinate 40,700,768, forward strand.
CAGCCTTAAGAAAAGATGAAATACTGCCATTTGTGACAACATGTATGGCTCTTGAGAATATCATCCTAAGCAAAATAAGTTATACAGAAAAAGTTAAGAATTATATGATTTCCCTCATGTGTGAAATATAAAACTGAAACCAACCAATGAACAAACAAGAAAAGAAAACAAACAAAACTCACAGACACAGACAATAGTATGGTGGTAAAGCCAGAGGGAAAGGCGGTGGAGGGTGGTAAAGAGTAAAGGGGGTCAAATACATGGTGACAGAGAAGACTGGGCTTTGGGTGGTGGGCACATAATACAATATACAGATGATGTATCACAGAATTGTGCACTTGAAATCTATATAATTTTATTAACCAATGTCACCCTAATAAATTGAAAGAAAAAGAGATATGGAGTAAGTAATAGGCACTACTTTATAGTAAGCTTTTTGTTTTGTTTTCTGTTCTTATTTTTCCTGTCTATCCTGGGAGAAACTTATTCTTGCTTACATACTTAGCAGAGGACCTATTGGAGAAAACACTTGATGTTGTAGGAGTAAAAAGGAATAATTGATCAAGGAAGTCTTGGTAGCAGGGAAAAAAGCTAAAATGTATACAAGGTGTTTATTTTAAATCATAAATAATTTACAATATCTATAAATACATGCTCATTATAAAATATTCAAATAAGAGAAGCATATACCAAAAGAGTCTAGGCCCACATGTACCTAGTTTGCTGCAACCCTAAATGCCACTGCTATCCTTAAAGTAACCACACCTCAGTGTGGCCTTTCAAATACTTGTGTGCATGTATACGTGTGTGCTTACATTTTTGTATGAATCCCAATGTGTTTATTGTGACTTTCTTTTTTCACATAATGTGTTTTCAACATTTTTCCATATCAACATGTGTGAGTCTACTATATTATTAATATTTTGGTTATAACATCAGCTGCATAATACTACTTTTAAGTATCAGACACATTTTTAATTTATTTTTTAATGTTTAATTTTAGAATAGTTCTAGATTTACAGAACAAATATGAAGATAGAACAGAGATTTTCATATATATTGTACCCAGTTTCTTATAGCATGTCTTTCATTAGTATTATACATTTGTCACAATTAATGAATAAATATTGGTATAATGTTATTAATCAAAACCCCTAGTCAGATTTCATTAGTTTTTTTAATGCTTTTTTCCTGTACAGGATTTCATCAAGAATACCAATATTATATCTCTTATCTTGTCTCCTTAGGCCCCCTTTGGCTGGAATAATTTCCCAGATCTTCATGTTTTTGATGATCTTGACTGACAGTTCTAAGATGTACTGGTTAGGCATTTTTTACAATGTCCCTCAATTGGGATTTGCATGATGATTTTCTCATGATTAGACAGGACTATATGTTTGGTGAAGAAAACCACAGAGGAAAATGTCATTCTCCTTACATCATATCAAGGCTATGATAGATGATTAAAAAGATTTATCACTGTTGATGTTAGCCTTGCTCACCTGACTGGGGTAGTGTTTTTCAAGTTTCTATTTCTTGAGTTTCAATTTTAGAACCTAACACTGATTCATGATTGATGTTTGGATATCAGGTGTTCATAACAAAATTATTACAATATTCAATTCAAACTAAAATAGGTATTTTTTGATAAATATTTGAAAATATCTTATTAGATTATAATTTTCATTTGCAGGGTATACACTCCAGGGATCACTGGGAAAAGAGATAATTCTGAGAATAGAATCCTACTGTGGGTGAAGGAAATTTCTTAATAAAATTATAGTTACACCAACTTGAAAATCAGCCACTTTTATATTGAGTTTATTATTCTGAAAGCATACAGCATTTACTTCAAAGCAGAAAATTCCAAAAATGTGAATGACCAGCATGACTGACTATAGAATTATAGAAATTCAGTAAAGAATGAAAAGATCAGATGTAAATGAGATTAGTGATAACAAGCTATAATCAAAATAAAATATTACAGATGAACTTGGGAGAAATAGCAACAAAAACTCTCAAGTCAACACTGAGTTCCCACACTTACAGCCCTGCATGTTTTCTAAATAATAAAGCTGACCCCATTGATTAAGAAGTTTTTGAGGCATAGAATGAGTAAATAAGACAGACATAGCATTTTTCAAGTGCTCAATGTACTGTCATAGATGAAAGTTCATAATCATAAATTAAAGTCATAGAGGTTCAGAGGTCAAAGAAAAAGGGCTATAAGAATAATGAATATAACCTTAATTTACTGACAAGGAGACAGACAGAGTGAAACCAAGTGAATTTTCCAAATTTACCGAGTCAGGAAGTAGCTTGGCCAAGAGGATAATCTAAATCTCTGGATTCACATCAAGGTTTGTTTGATTTTTCCCTACCACAGAGTTTATTTCAAGGATATTTGTTTAATCCTACTTGGACCTGAGTCCATTTAGTAGGAAAGTAAATTATACCAGTCATGGCTTTAAAATAAAATATGCTTGTTTTATCATCAGCAGTTTACTCAGTATGATTTGAGGCCCTATGTCAATATTAAAACACAATTTAGTAGACAATAGAAAATTACCAAGGCCTTCAGTGGGACAATACAAACAGGGCTTTGTGTTGAATAAAAGCAAGTCAATATGAACAATAAAAGCAACACTTACTGTGATGGATATATTCATTATTGGAAAGAATCAAATTATTGAAGATAGAGTATGAGGAGAACCTATAAATATTTGAGTTTCCTGCAGAAATCAACAGCAATTGGAGAACAACTTATAGAAAAAATTAAGTCATACATGTTTACATGTATCCTAATGTCAGCAACAAGATTATGGAAATAAATGTTTGTGGGTGGTTCTCAGTTTTTAAAATTAATTTATGAATATGGTCTGCTTTAAGTTAGAAAAGAAATGCAGTGTATTGTCTGGACATTATTGCAACACATCAACAGTGTTTACTGAAAGCTCAGGCCGTAAGACCACTAGAACACAAGAAGGCAGATGAAAGTCTATTTGCATATTGAAAGTTCTAGCTGGTGAGTATACAAACTTGACTCCATGAGAAGGTGTTTCTGCTGGAAGATCATAGGTAATAAGGTTAGAGTAAAGCTACACTCGTCAAGTAATTCAGACCTGCAGAGTCAACTGAGATATTAAAAGAGAGACATGTGCCTCAGCTTTGATCATCCCTTCATCTAAAACACATAGTACCAAATAGCATGATTTTTAACAGGGATTACTATTTTAGTCTATTTAATCAAGCTAGAAGACAATGAACACAGTTTTGTTGCATAAATATATTAAAGACTCAATATAACTTCCTTAATGTATATAGCAACTCTGGAAACAAGAACAAAATCTAGCTAAATAGTGACTATTCAGCTCAGCCAGTCATGGCTCAGCAGTTGAGCATCAGCCTAGGATCCAGGAGGTTGCAGTCCAATTCCTGGTCAGGGCACATGCCTGGGTTGCAGGCTCGATCCCCAGTTGGGAGGTGTACAGGGGCAGTTGATCAATGACTCTCTCATGGATGTTTCTATCTCTCTCTTTCCCTCTCTCTTCCTCTCTCTGAAATCAATAAAGATATATTAAAAAAAATAGTGACTATTCAAATAATTAAATCTTTACTAAGAGGATGATTAACTTTGACTATTCCATAGAAGAATAAAATATTCCTAATATTGTGTCAGTAATTAGCTTTCATATATTTTTGTAAAGATATTAGTATAGTGCTATAAATATGAACTTAAATAATGTATCATAAATAACTCCAAAAGAACAGATGCATTAAAAATTCTAACTAAACCCTGCACATACCTTGGTTGCAGGTTTGATTCATGGCCCTGTTTGGGGCACCTGCTGGAGGCAACCAATCCATGTCTCTCTCTCACACTGACGTTTCTTTCTCTCTCCCCCTCCCTCTCTTCCACTCTCTCTAAAAATCAATGGAAAAGTATCCTTGAGTGAGAATTAACCAAAACCAAAACAAACAGAAATGAAACATAATTCTATTTAACAGTACACTAATGTAAACAATCATCTTTGCTTATTTCACTGGTAGCAACTTTGCATAATCTTATCTAACAAGAGATATAGAGCTATAGGAATATCATACTAAGTTGTGAAAGACTAAATGCTTTCCCCCTAAGGTCAAGAACAAGGTAAGGATGTCTACTGTTGCTATTTCCATTCAACATTTTACTTGGGGTCTAAGTGAATGCAATAAGGGAAGAAAAAGTATACAAAGCATGCAGAAAAATTAAAATAATATATAAACTTTCCAAGGTCACAGGATATTACGTTAAGATATAAAAAATAAATAATACTTGTATATATGAACAAAAAGTATTTGGAATTGAAATATAAAATACCACTTATATCAAACACCATATCATATATCAAAACCATAAAATTATTAAGAATAGATTTAATAAAATATGCAAGATTTATACATTGAAAATTAAAAATGATATCTGAGGAAAGACACTGCATTGATGGAGAAACATACTCTGGTTATGGATTTAAAGGCAAAACATTGTTAAGACTTAAATTCTTCCAAAATTGATCTATAGATTCAATACATTTTTGGTAATTTCCATTGCAATGCTCATATAGATTCCACTAGATAGATATTTCTAAAACGAGCAAGAGTATGCAGGTATAAGATCTTGGCCTCACCTCTTAAGTAAACATATAGACTACTATATGAGAGGTGTTATGCGTATGTGAGATACAAATAAAGCCTAGAAATCAGCAAAGACACCCTGCTTCTTAAACACTAGATGAGATAGCTATAAATCTTTAATCCACATTTCCTGAAAAATCCTAGTCAAGATTTTAGCAAATTATCTGTAGGCTTATAATTTCACAGTCATCCCTCCTTCTGACTTTCTGATTCTTCTGATTTAGTTTACTTTCAAAATTGTGTAGCAGTTCTGTGTGCACAGTTCTTATTTTAATTGCTTTGACCCAGTCATATCAGAGCATTTTAATGTTTATAAAAACAAAAATACCCATTGTATATATGTTTCAAAACTTCACTCAAGTTTCCGAAAGCCACAGAAATTTATGTTGCTGCCCATTGTAGCATTGCAAATACCTAAAGTTGTGTGTTAGTCATCATTTTTAAAAGTACAGTATCTCTTAACCTGGTCTGCATTCTAGCTTGTCCTGTAGATGCAGACTGCCTCTATTTTCTCTCTCTCTCTTATTTATTCTTTGCTAGTTTTTTCTCTTCTCTATGCCTTTCCTTTCAAAGAGAAAAAAAACCCACAAAAACAAACAAACCCACATTTCTCCTATTGCTCTGCATAAACATTTAAGGTTCCTCCACTGGGAGAACAGGAATATAAGAGAAAGCAAGAAGCTGACTACTGAGGGGAAGAACTGGGGAGATGGGTGTGAGTCCCAGGGAATACTGCCAGGTGGGGACTAAGCCTTGACAGAATCATCTTGAGGCTCATAGTGTTCTCATTCTGGAACCAGGTGATCATTTACTCCATCACTTGTTCTTCTGGTGAGGATTTAGAATTCTTTCTAGCCATCTCATGTTGACTGATCAATAGAAAGCATCCTTTACCTGTATTAGCTTTATTTACTCCATATGAGCTTGTCTTTTAACAATGTTCAGTTCAGTAACATGTTCAAAAAAAGAAAACGAGACTTTGGACTTCCACTAAACTGAAGAGAGCTTAGTTTACCAAATTTAGAAGATTTCCAGCAAATACTGCTTCAAATATTTCCTCCAACCCTTTCTCTCCTTTGGGGAATCCAATTACGCATTTTTAAACCACTTAAAGTTGTCACACAGTCCACTGATAAGCTATTTATTTTTTCCCCCTGATTTTTCAGTTCAGATATTTTTTCTATTGCCATGTGAGGTCTCACCAGAAACATGTTTAATACCCATATTTCTAGCAATATGTATGTATGTATATACTTGCCTATTTCATCACCAAATATTTCTGCCAGGCGGCCAAGTGAACTGCTTCTCTCTCACATCAATGTCTGTTTTTTCTCTCTCTTTTCCTCTCCCTCTCTCTCTAAAATCAATAAACATATCATCAGTGAGGACTGAAAACAATATATATTTTTTTCTTGTGTGGGCTTTAACCAAGGCAGGGCAGTGAGGTTGAAGAAGAGGTGATGGATTCAAGAACTATTTTGGAGGGAAAATAGACACGACTTGGTTATCAATTACTCATGGGTAGTGAGGGAAAAATAGAAACACAGGTTGAATCCTAGCCTCCTGGCCAATGTGAATGGGTGTCTGGGTTATGATCAAAATGGGAAATACAGAAATATTAAATACAAATTGAGTAGGAAAAAGAATGGGATGATGAATTTCATTTTCCACATACTAAATTTCAAATGCATGTGAGATATCAAAGGGGGAATATATAATGAATTTTTTTGTTCAACTCAATTTAATATTCACAGAATGCCTATTATGCGCCAGGGGTCTTATTAGAAACTGGAAAGAAAAGGGTGGATCGGGTGCAGTACCTTCCACTGTGGAGTATGAGTTCACTGGCATTTGTGTAGGTTTGGTCTATAGTAGTGTCTTATTTTCTAACAGCCAAAAGTGAAAATTCCAAACAACAGCTGTAAATCTAAAAGTTAGGAGGAAAAGATCAGTGAAATAAAGGCTTATGTCATTTACTCCATAAATAAGGCCCCCAGTCTATTTTCCGGGACTTTTGACCTCCACTTAATACAACATTCGGCCAGCTCTGGCTCTGAGCCAAACTAATTTTCTGCTTCTGCTTCAAAGGAGGAGACTAGAAGCAAGAAGGGAGCTTCCAAAGGCAGGTATATTTTCAGTACTGCGAAGTGACAGCTGGCAGCTTGATGGGAAGGACAGCAAAACAAAACACCGAAAGCACATCTAAGCCCAGGGATCTAGGTCCTACACATATTGTTAGCTCTGTGTTTACCTTTATATTGCAACCCAAAGCAATAACGATTGTTTACAGTGATGTCTCTCAATCAAGAAGAATTTTTGTTATGCCAGTTTATTGTATGCAACAACTGTCTATTGTAAAATAAACATTTATAGATTTTATTATATGATTTCTTGGAAATTCTTAGTGGGCTCATTAAAACACAAAGGTATATATTCTACAATACCACAAACTACAAATACTGGTTAATGATTGTCCAGATCTCTCTAAGAAGTTTGATAAAAAGGGAGAGGAAATGCTTAAGTAGAAGAGTAAAGCCCTTTGAAATAAAAGAATAGATGATATTTTCATTAGTCTACTCTATTTTACAAACCATTTCCAATTCTCTCGGCCATTAGTGACCATGACAATGAGCGAGACCTGACTTAAAAAGTGGACATGTCATTTTATACATTCAAATTATCATTCTTTTCTTTTCTTTTTCTGTATCTAATCTGGTTCTAGTATTCCAAGAAATTCAACACAGATAGGAAGTGCACATAAATGAGAAAGGGCTTTATTAGGATTGTAAAGTTTGCAGAAGGAAAGAGCTAATCTTGGCAAAGGCATGCGTTACTTCTGAATATTTAGAATGAAGAGCTGAATCTATTTTAAAGAGTCTTCAATCTAAGGTCTGTTGAGAATTCTACCAATAATCAGATATATAGCGAGAGAACCAAGATAAATTTATATACTTTGCTTATGGGAAATCAAGAAAATATGTAGCTCTTTCCCTATTTAAAAATTACTGTGTAACCCAGCCGGGTGTGGCTCAGCGGTTGAGCGTCGACCTGGGATCCAGATGATTGGGGTTCGATTCCCGCTCAGGGCACATGCCCGGGTTGCGGGCTGGATCAATGACTCTCTCATCATTGATGTTTCTATCTCTCTCTCCCTCTCCTTTCCTCTCTCTGAAATCAATAAAGATATATTTAAATAAATAAATAAATAAATTACTGTGTATATAACTACACACACATGCATATATATATATATACATGTATACATTTATATATATAATTCCCCCCACACAAATAAAACCACAGAAATTTTTTAAATGTTTAACAATGTAACAGGCAAACATATAAAAAGTAAATTTATTTTTTGAATAAAAGAAAATAAAAATAGAATAAAATAAAAAGTAGTAGTTGATTTTTGAATAAAATATGAGAGATGTACATTTCAGAAAACATTTACTGTGTTAAATCTTTTAAAATGAGAAAACATTATAATATAAAAGTTAAAATATAAAATACAGCAAATAACTTTTTCCTGACTAATCACCAGGCAAAAAAGAGTGTTAGCTGAGTTTAAGGGAACATCTTAAGGAAACCTGAAGTGTGAAAGATTAGACACTGCATTAGAAGCAATGAAAAGAAGAACTGAAGCTGTCAAATAGTCAGTGATGGCAGATGCAAACTAAGGATTCTTACTCAGATTCAAAATAAAAGGAGTAAAGAGGTTAAAAGAGGTAAAAAAGAAAATTATATATATATGAACAAAAATATATATCCCAGGTACATAAAATCATTTATTGAAAAAAAAAGAAATAATAAATAAAATTGGAAAAGAATATAATATTCAGTATAAGAAAATACTTCTGACCAAAGGAAATGCCAGCATCTACATATCAAAGGCATCACTGACTACAGAAAAAATAAATTAAAAGAACAGTATCCAGCGTTCAAATATGTCATCCCTTGTCCTCTTTACTTCCCTTATTCCAGAAAAAAACACCAGGGCTCACAGGGTCTTGGATGAGATTTATCCAAACTCTGAAGGAAAGATATTTCCCTTGATAGTTAAAATGTTTCAGAACATAAGCAGAAGACAACCATGGGATTCTGTTTACAAAATTAGCATAATATTTTGTTGAAACCTGAGAAATAAATCTGAAAATTAATGCAAAAACCACTTGAAATATTAGCAAATTGAATTGAGCAAGATATTAAAACATAATATGCCATGATCAAGTGAGATTCACAGTAACAACGTGATGACAGCTCAATATTGGGAGAACTGTTGGTGTGTTTCACCTGCTAATAAATGGAAGAAAAAAATAGAATTATCTTCAAAGATACCAGAGTGAACATTTCTGAATTTAAAATAAGTTTAATAAATTATGGATAGAGGTATTTTTTAACATGATAATTTCATATGCATAGAAAACCAACACAAACATATGTAAAACCTGCATGTGAATATATGTAGACATGTCAACATGACTCTTAATGGTGAGAAACTTGATGCCATTCCCATTAACAAGGAAAGAAGTCATGAGTGTCTATTAGGACAGCCATTAACAATCTTTAAATGTACTGGCTAATAAAGCAGAAAATATGTAAAATTTTTGAAAAGAAAGCATATCATTAATTGATAAATATGGACCAAGTGACTTGAAAAATCAATTGAAAACTATTACAAAAAATATTCAGTAAAGTGTGGGGGAACAAAATTAATATACAAAACATATATATACCAAAATGACCATCAGTGGATGAATAGATGAAGTGTGGTATATATATATACCACACTTCATCTATATATATATATATATTCCAATTATTATATATATATTATATATATATTATATATTATATATTATATATTATATATATTCCAATATATATATAATATTCCAATTATTAAGCTTTAAAAAAAATCTTCAATATGCAACAATATGAGTATACTATGCTAACTAAAATAAGCCAGTTACAGAAGGATAAATTCTTCAGGATTCCACTTATAAAAGGTATTGAAAATAGTCCAACTCATAGAGAAAGTAGAATGGTGGTTGTTAGGGGGTAGGGGGGAGGGGAAATGGGAGGTTCTAATCAACAGGCACAAAGTCTCAACTATGGAAGATGATGTTGTACAACATTGTGCCTATAGTTAACAATACTGTATTGTGCACTCTTAAAATTTAAGAAGATAAACTCTCTTGTTAAATGTTTTTACCACAAATATATTTTAAAATATATAAATATGAGAGTATAAAAATAACTAACCAACCAAACCTTTAAATTTTAAATTAAAAATTTTATTACCTAAGTTGCAATAGCATATCTTTTTATCTGTATATATTTAGCATGGTCTAAATGAAAATGCCAGTTTATATTTTTGTTTCTTTGACTCAGATAATCTGATTCTCAACTTTTATCAGAGAGCAAAAGTGCAGGGATAGGATATATCTGAAAAATAAAACTAATATAATGTATTTACCTGTTTTGCCTGAAATTAAAACAATTTATAAAGTCCTAGCAATTAAAATATTTTTATTAATGCATGCATTTATAGATAAATAGAACAGAATTTATTTTTCTAGATTGATAAAACAGAGTTGGAATAAACATTATGTATATGTTTTTAGTATGTATATATGAAATATCTATGGAAGAAATATATATAAATGTATTATATGTAATATAAATTACATTATATTATAACATAATAATATATATTATACTTAGAAGGAATTTATTGTTCTTCTAAAATTATAAAAAAGTTACTGGTAGTGACACAGTTAATTTGCAATTTGAGTTCCTATGCTGGATTTACCAAAAAGAAAAAGAAAAAAAATCCTGGGCAGTATATGTAGAATAGAAATATTTTTTGAAGGTGCCTCTGTTATTTAAAAAAAATTAAGTACCAAAATGCTGCTTCTGAAATTGACCTCTTCAAGTCTATCAGAGCTTAATTCTCAAATGCAGAATCACAGTTCAGTGACTGTGCTTTGTACTGATCTTACAATTTGGCTAATGGGCTACAGAGGTAAGCAGGAGTGCATGGTTATATTTTATCACAATAAGAAAGACTTTATAATCTTCTTATTGCCTCATTTTTGCATGTAAATATTTGCTTTTTCTCAAGCTCAAGGTTTTTCTCTGTTCTGCCAGCATAGTCCATCCAGAGGGAAGATTGCTCCACTTGTTCTCAATCAGGTATACAAATACTAAGGAAACTGAACCATACTTATACTTAGTAAAGTGTTATTTCTTTTCCCTCTAGGTCTTAATACCTTTGACATTCAAAAATGTTAACCAACACCTTCGAATGTTATTGAAGATAAACAGAAAGGGAAGATTTGTGATATTATATTTGTGATATCATCTTCCAGGTGTTCAAAATATTTAGGAATTTCATACTCTACTTTTTCTCTAAACAAATGCACCTGTGACTGAATTTTACAGTTATTACATCTCTAACATGTTCTCCTTGATATTATGTCACCTTTTAGGATTTATTCGATCTAATTTAAGACTGAGTTGAGAAATAAAAATAAGCTTTGTCTGGAAATGCAAAGAATACAGGCACATGAAGCAATATCCTTGATGTTGCATTAGTTTTAGAAACATAAAATATTTAATTAAAAAAAATTAAATTTTACTGTTATATTTTAGAATAACAGAACAGGCAAAAATGATAATTTTCTTCCTTTGGATAAATAATACATTCTATTATTTTAATAACAGTAAACAGGCATTTCCTCATTTAGTTCTCTCAACAATCTTTTAAAGTATTATTTCATTATACATATAAAGAGAAAAATGTTAAAAGATCCAGTGAATTTATGAAAACCTAATAGATAGTACATATTTATCTTTTATATTCCAAACCTAGTAGTTTTTGTACTCAAAACTGATGCTTGGTCAGCAATATGGAATAACTTTGGGTAGCGTATTCTATATGACTAAAGGAATGCCCATCACATCCCTACTACTAGTGACTTGACTTTTGTCATAAAGGGGGGATTTAGAAAGAAACATGGAAACCCTGACTCCATTTCAGAGGGTGGGTGTATTTACATATAATATTGCTTTGCAACATTTTGGCCAGGACAAGTTGAGACACCAGAGGCCAGTCTTATGAGTTGCAGTTGATCAGTTCAAATTGTTCCTAGTGATAGAACCATGTTTCTGTGATTTCTAATGTCTCCACTTTGATTACAAGAAATTTGGCTATCTCAGTTTCATTTAGTATAATCAAAAAGTACTTACTTAATTTTAAAATGGTGTTAATGAATTTGACTAATGAAGGAAAGGTTTTGCCCAATAATCCTTTTTGATTAAACTGAAAAGTAAAATATGGTAATATACCAATAAAAGCATTTAGACAAATATTTTGTTTCTCTAGTGTAGGCTTAGATTATCTTTTGAAAGACAGTAGGAAAAAATAGTTGCTATTATATATTATTTTACTATTTTATTATATTGTTAATTATTTCTGTTCAATTTCTGACTTAATATCATTACCACATCTATTATTTTAAAGTGTTTTCAGGTTAAATAAGTTAATATATTCACAATAACTTAGCATAGTGCAAAGCACATAATTGCTCATTAAATGTCAGCTGTGAGAAACTGTTTTTTATGTTCCAATCACTCCCATTCTGTAGTAGTTGTATGCATTCTGTTTTCTACTTTATGCTAAGTACATCAATCTCTGCCCCTTTGGTCTCCCTGTCTTCAAATGTCAAATAAAAATTAAGTATCCTCTGAAAGTATGCCACTGGAATAGTCTCATGCTTCTATTGCTCTCAAACTGAATATGTTTATTGTAGTTTCTCTTGAAGCCTTCTTGTAGGATCTGTTTTCAACTATTCAAAGATAATCAGAATCAACTTAATTACAGAAAAATCACTGATCCCTGCATTATATTATTAATAATTGCAACAAAATGCTTATTGATTTTTTTTGTACTCATAATTTGTGGATTTTCTAATTCTACATTTCCCAAGCACCTGTCACGGTTGGCATTTCCTAATTCTTTGAATCCCTCTAGGGATGTGCAGACATCCCCAGAAGTTCTGGTTTCATGAGAAGAGTATGCGCACCATAAAAAATGACAGGAGCTGTAGGATAGAGCAGTGTCTTCCAGGTCGAAGAAACCATCAATTTGGACAGCGAGTTGGAGGTTTGACTACTTTAGCAAGGCAAACAGAATATCCAATGTCCTTTCTAAGGTGGTCTTCAGTGATGACTAGGGCCAAAAACCATGCTCATCACTTCAGATTGAACCAGCCTGTATTGTCAACGATGCTGGGGGCACATCATCACCAAAAGAGGCAGCCAATCAGATTAAGATTCTGTTGTGTCTCTTGTCCCTGTTTCCTGGCCTGGACATCTGAGAACTAGGGCTTGCCTGGAAGAGCCAGAATCTTCAAACTTGCTGACCTCCCACAAAGCCTGGGGTTAGAGTTCTAGCCGGGGAGAAGGGAAGTATAAATCTTCAAGATTGAAGTTAAAGAAAAATAAGATTGATTCTTAAGAAGAGAAAATAAGACCTACTAACTAGTTTCTACATGACTGTTAGGTGTTGAAGAAAATTTAGCTGTGGCTTCTTTTCCCTCTTTTAATGTTGGGTGGATGAAAAGGATCTCAGGTTGGGCCAGAGAGAAGACTGCTTAAGGCTTAAAATAGGCTCAGATGTAGAAGGTATTCAATAACTCCAGTCTAGATACTTTAGTCTCTGTATCACCAATGTTGTGTTAGAGAGTGTCAGAAAGAACCATATACTGCCTAGGAAGAAAATCTTTGCCACTGACTGGAATTTATTTGTGCTGTCTGTTTCAGAAAACCTGAACACTTTAAATGTCTGCAGAAGGGGGAATATATATTGATAGAAAAGTAGAGACAGACAGAGAGAACAGATATCTTTTTAAGTTCATTTCAGTTATAAAATGTATTTTAAAGCCAGATTATAGCGAATAATTTGAAAGAATTATAATTACTACTTTGTAACTGTTCCTTGACTTAATATAATTTGTCGAGACTAAAAATAAGAAGGGAGCCTCTTATATAATTCAAAACCAATAAATATGTGTCATCATGGTCTGTCTGTTCATGGAGGTTTTATTGCTAATGCATGTAGAAATACCATATTTTATAAGTTGCAATAAATATAGGTTGTAGCATTCAGCAGCATGTATTCATGCATATTTTAGAAGTACTGATGTCCTTGAATATATGATAACAAAGAAGCTCTTTGTATGTATGTGATTTTGCCTGACCACTGATTACCCCAAGAGCCTAGTGGCTAAGTGATGAAACTTGATGATGGAAAGCTGTGGAAAGTGCAACCAATAAACAAACCCAAGCTGTAGCATGGTTCCATAAACTATAGCTGCCATGCTGAGTGAGTAATTATGCTATTGCAGAAGTGATAAACAATGCCGTGCTATCTTCACTGGGAAAATGAAGTATTTCTTGCCCCTCAAATTGCTAAAGGTGAAACCTGATTTCTGGGACCAATCTGTTACAAGAGAAATAATCTGACAAGATAATTCTTCTTCAAGGACTACATGTTTGCCTCTATGGCATGAAAATATTTAGTTTATTAATTTTACCTGCATTTCCTCTGATGGAGTGATGAGGAAAATTAAAACTTGATTGAAATTCAAAGGAAGACATTTTCTAAAATTGGGATTTTAGAATAATCTTGATTGCAATTGGTAGTCTTATTTAGTTTCATTTAATTAATGAAAATTAATTTTAAATTATATTTTAAACAGGGAAAAATAATGGATTATTTGATCACATTGTGGAAGGCTAAATATAAAACAATGTAAATCAGTGTACAAATTGTGTTTGTATATATATTTCATTTCATACTAAAGAGTCATTGTTACTCAGTTACTCATAAGTCTAAGCTATCAAACACCTATTAATATATTTGTTAGAATTGTGAAATATTATAAGATAATTTTAATTCCATCTTATTTCCATATGTGATTAGAATTATATGTAACACATTCAAGCTGGTCTACTTCCAGCCCAACCCAGCATCAAATCAGCATCCCATCCAAAAAAGCATCAAGCTCTAAAGAGAGACTCGACATGAATATATACCTTTACTAAAGATCTCCTCAGGAAACAGCAACAAGGCAATTCATAACACAGCACATAGCACAAAATGCTTCCAATCCTCTTTAGATATATTTCTCTCCTCAAAGCTTCACCCCACATAGCTGTAGCTCATGTTATTCTTCTCCTTCCCATTTAAACTCATGCACAGTGCATGGGTTCTCATGTCCTCCCAATTCTGGGCAGAATGTACAAGTCTCCATACCCTTAAAATGTTGTGCTACCAACAGAGCAGCCTCCCCAGCCTCCCCACAGCACACAGTTCTTGAAAAGTGGGATCTCTCTTCTTTGACTGCTCTGCTGGGATCCTGAGGAATGAACTTCCCTCTTCAATACCAATATTTTCAATGAAATTCATGAGTTTTTCTTCAAGGACTGTTTCTTGAAGACTTTTTCCTCAAATGCTGGTATAATTCAGCACTTGTGCTCTTTAACTTCTTTTTAACTTCGTCAAAATTATTACTACACAATATGAATATGTATTACAATTATAGAAAAGAAATACTAGGATTATGTAATTGCAAAACAGAAGTTCAGATAAGTGATTTTACTTAAATTGAGTTTAGTGACAGTTAAAGCAGAATGTGTTTTGATTGCATTGAAATGGAAAGATATGTAGTGGGATCTGACTCCAGAATCCTTAATCTGATTCCTATGGTGGGCACAAGCTCCTAAAATATCTACATAGTCAGGACATAAAAGAAAAAGGATTACACTGTACTATTAAAGCTATGGCCTGTATGGCCACCTAACCACGATCTCTTTAGACATCACCTAAGTCTCAAGGGTTCCTTCTGTCCCTGGGGCCAAACGCTTAGATGCTGTGTCATGCCTACACCTAATCTTGACTTCTAGGTCTTAACCACTCCAACCACAAGAAAAGATAAATAACAATAACTTTTTAAAATAAAAAAGTGTTAAGGGATGTAGATGTCTCCTCCCTAAAGTTGAGAACACCTGAATTATGTACACTAAGAGTCTCCTCCCTAGTCTTGGAGGGTCTTCGTTAATGTGCGTGAGTGGGGGATTGGGCAGTTGACAGCAGGCCCAGCATTAAATTGCTCCAGGACTAAGGTACTTGTCCCCTTCCACTGAAATCTACATCAATAGTCCTAACTTTTTGTCTTTGATGTATATTACCTGCCTTCTCCTCTTGGTAGAGTTGCAATTTTGAATTCATATTATACATTAAAACTTAGGACATAATTATAGTTATTTCCTAAAAGAACTTCATCATTAACCAATTTCAACTCTGATATCATGTGGCCAAGAACAATTTCCCAATGACACATTGCAGCTGTTTTTTAAGTGACCAAGAATAGTGATATCCCAATTGATATAAATTTTATAGTGTTATGCATTCTTTTTCTGGAAATGAAAATTTATAATCTGAGTTAATGAAAATTAAAAAACTAATTTAATATGGGAATTCATGTCATCGAACATTTTTAATGCCTTGTATTATAAACTTGTATTTGAGATAATACCTCAGATTATATACCCAAATTAATCTACATTCTCAGTGGACATTATACTGTCAAAATCATACTGACAGAGACTCACAGAAATAAAAAGTTGACATCAGAAGGTTAATAATTTCCAGCTATATCTCTGTGGTAATAAAAAGCAAGTTGTAAATTAGACACAAAACCAGAAATTTGAATGCTGGAGATTATAAATCTAAATTTATGTCACATACAAATATACCCTGTTGGCAGAGAGTTCTTTGTAAGTTTCTCACATTTCTTATCTTATGAGCAGAGTCACTGACTGTAGTTTAAACTGTCCCATTAGGGATTGTATAGTGAATGGTCTCAGAAAATAGAGAATATCTCTGTTCAAAGCAAAGGCCAAATTTTCTTAGAGCTTTGAAGATCATAATAGTGTCTTTCTGCTGAGCAAAGGCAAGTGTACTTACTTCCCATTATAAAAGATATGAGTTCTAAACTCAGGGTTCCCTCTCTTGTAACATGACCCATTGTGTAGGCATGTGTCACCTATCCTTCTTTGTAGTGATTGGTGTGAGTTGGAGCTTGGTAAGCCAGTGCAAAAAGTACTGATTCTCTGGATTCTGGTATTGGGAGAGAACTGACTCAAATTTTGCCATCACCGAGGAAGCAATGGTTGAATTACAAGTAGGATAAAATCTCAGACTCTTCATGTTTCTAGACATACCTCATACAGAAAATTGTGTAAAAAGGCATGGCAGAAGTAAAAGCTGGGCAAAGTTTCCACTTAAGAGCTTTCCTAGACCTGAGGATCTTTTCCACTGGATTTAAATTTCAGTATTAACAATAAACTTTCTGAGGGAAATGACTAAAAAGAACTGCATTCCTTGATAGTTTTGCAATAATCAGAAACAACTAATTTGTTCAGCTTTTTACATTAGGAAGTGTCTCTATATTCTAGCCATACAAAATTGCTAATATTTCCTTCTCAAGAACAATTTTATCTTACATTTGAAAAGAGAACATGGTCCTTACTCTAGGAAACCAACTTCAAGATTTGTCAAAATGGTCCACTAAAGTTATTTGGGTATAAGAGAAGCTTCAATTCAAGAATTCTTAGGAAATAAACCAGTCAGAGAAAGACAAGTATCACATAATCTCACTCATATGTGGAATATAATGAACAAAATAAACAGATGAACAAAATAGATCCAGAGACACAGAAGCATGGAACAGACTGAGGGATCTCAGAGGGAAGGCAGGGATGGGGGAGTGGGTGGGGAATTAATCAAAGAACTTAAATGCATAAATGAATAGCCTAGGGACACAGACAATGGTATGGAGAAGGCCTGGGGGTAGGGCAGATGTGGGGTGGGGGGATCAATGGGGGAAAAAGGGGACATCTGTAATACTTTCAACAATAAAGATAGATTTTAAATAAATAAATAAATAAAAATAAAATTTTAAAAAATTGTTAAGAAATACTAGCTTTCTTTTCTTCTTTTTAAATGTAAGGATTACGTGTTGCCTAAAGGTCACATTTGATTTTACAACCCACTACATAAGAGAAGGTTTGTACAGTGTGTACAGATAGGTATTTGAAAGTGGTTATATTACAGAGTGAGAAACTTCTGTATCCCTCACAGTCAGCAAATCCTTCATTCACCTCTAGTTGACTTCCTATGCAATCTTCACAGCAAATGTTCCAAACAGTCTTGACTTTCCCAAGTCTTCTCCTTCTGAGCAGAATGAGAAGTTCTCCAACCATATCCCTCTTTTACTGACATTGAGTCCTTCTGCAATCTTACTCTTTACCTAAATATTTTATCTGCCTTTTCACATAACTACTTTGCCTTCCTTTTTTCTCAGGGGAAAAATTATTCCTCCTATTTCCACACCTGAATCTCATTCCTTTCTCCTTCCCCAGACCGCAATCCATAAAGTTTCATAGGATATTTTAAAAAGTCACTATTTTCTCTTTTTGTCACATTTTCGTTAAAGTGCTAAATTGCTTCTGCCAAATATTTTACATTATGAAACTAGTTCAGCCAGCATCAGCCCATCATCCACTTTCAGGTTTGATAAGAGAATAATGTATTATTAAGTCTGGCAAGACAATGATGGGAATGTCTTTTAAGAGAATAACTGGCATATTAATATGGGATATTTCAGAATGCTATAGAGTGACACGAGGAAGCAGGGTGATTCCCTCAATTTAATCCAAGTGTAACACTGAAGTTTTGATAGGAAATAGAAAACATACTTAAAGTGTTAATTAAGAACATTTTCATAAGGGAACAATTTACCAATTTTTGGAGAAGTTTGTGGAAAACCAAGAATGGAGCATGAAACAATTTGGAGAACACAACAAAGAGAAATTATTATGATCCCTAGGCCTGAAGACAAACCCAGAAATAGGTTCTCGGAAGTGGTTCTTCAGCTGCACAGCTGTAGGAGAGGCCTCCAGGAAGAACTGTGCCTTCAGCAGGGGAGAGAACCACTACCAACCTGAAGTCTGGCAGGGGGCTCAAGAAAACACATACCATAGCAGTTATTTCCTCCACACTTCCCTCTCCTATGGTGCTAAACCAAACCAAAAGCCAGAGGCCTGGAAGCCGGAACAAAAAGAGCAGAGAGGAACTGGGTAGGAAACAGACAAGAAGGTGGAAAGGGAAAATATGAAAAGTATCAGCTGAAGGGCCCTTTTGGAAGAATACATAGAGTGTTTATATATGTTCCCTAATTACTACTATTATTATTATTTGTGGGTGACAGGTAGAGACTTGTTCCTGATTCATGATTTTAAAAATCTAATGATTAGAGTCTGGCTTAAATTGGAGAGTGAGGTAGAATGATATTAGAAGTGAGATATTTCATCATCACCCAAGCCAGAGTAAAAGTTTCATCATATATTCAGTGTATTATGTTTGGGCCGCTCAGAGAAAAACCTAACCGAATCTACCTTTACCTAAAAGAGATTTTACCCAAGGAGATGATCAGAGATGACTTTAACAGAGGGCTGAACCTCCAGCAGCTAAGGCTTGAAGCAAAAGACATAAGCCTCCTGCCAGATATGGGGCTGCTGATGGAAGTAGAGGCTGGAAGCGGGGGAACAAACAGCAGTGAGTGACCAGGGAACCCAAATGGCCCACGGTAACATCAGCTGTGGACATCTGCCTTAGCCATAAGGTATCGTTGTCAGATGAGAACACTTTGGTTATGAAAAGCTTTCTTTTCCCTGTCTTCCAACTTCACTTCCTGAACCCAAGTTGCAGCTATTGAGTTGGACATAAGAAGAGACAGAAAAGAAGTTGACTCCACCCCACTTTCCCACTAAATGTTTCCCAGGCTCAGGTAGAAATGGGTGGTGGAATAGGAATCTGACATTAGCAGAGTGTGGATTTGCAAGACTGCATTGGGATAGTTAGTCTCTCAGGAAGGGACTGTGACTTCAGGCCAGTGCATGCCACGAGAGGTGCTGTCTGAGATGTCACCCAGGGATGGTGTGAAATAAATCCACAGAGATGCCTGAAAGAGGGTGGTATGGGAAGAGCAAGCCATTTTGTAATTTCCTCCATTACAAGTCCAATTCCTTTGATAAATTATAACATTTTCAACAAGTTTATTATAAATTTGCATTCTTCCTTCTCTGACATGCTACATTCTGTCTACAAACATGTTTAAGCCTCCTGAACATTCTAAAAATCTTCAAAAATCTTGACACTGCTAATTAATCTAACCATATGTCTCAGCTCTTTCTCCCTTCTGGCCAAATACTTGAAAATGGTAGCTTTTCATGCTATTCTCTTTCCCAGGTTTATCTTTCTAATTACTTTGATCTAATTCTCTTAGTATTTTAATCTCTAAATAAATTTTAGAATTATTGCATAGCTTTTTTTTTGGTATTTATTACCATCTTCCTATATAAAATAGATTTTCATGACAACTTTATTTTTAGTGTTATATACTGTCTTATTCTGATTGTAGATTAGTAATATAATTAATATCAAATATTCAAATAAATATTAATATAATTTTGACTAGCAAATATTATTTAACTCAGAATGAATTAGTATGCTGTTTACTTTATAATTCATTATAATTTCTGCTTTCCCTAGGGATTAAAATTTTCTACTTTGTTTTGTTTTTCTTTTTGTTTTTAAACATAATTTTCTAATTACCAGCCAACACTTGTCATACTTCAAATGATTTATCAGTCATTTGTCTATGACCTCTCTCCTACACTGGATGCCCCATGATCATCTATATCCTTAATAACAATTATTTTCTTTCATTTAGAATTTATTTCTTTTTTCAGTTTAAGGCTTATATATATGATTCGTTTACACTATTAAGTTGAAATTATTTAGAATAATCTTATCTTGATCTTTGTACTCTTCATGTTATTTATAAAATGTGTGTTATTTGAATTTACATGAATTAGTTGATTTTAATAGGTACCTGCTATTTTTGCAAAGAATGTGTCAGCCTAAAAATAATTGGTGAGTTACTGCATAAAATTGGTCATACAACACATATTTATGTTTTAAAATTTACTGTTCTATTTCAAATAATAAATGCATTTTAGTACATACAAATGTGAAGGCATTCATAATGAAAATGCAGTTATCAGGGCTATGAGAAAATTCAATATGGCATCAACATGAAATATGCCATTTTAAAATAAAACAACACATTGGCAGTTTTTACTAATTTGTTATCAGTAATCCTGACTACTCATTCTCAGAATATTAACTCTGTGCATAAATCATAATGTGTTTATTTATATAGTAAAGCATTATTCATAACTGCTTAACAAGAAATCCCTTTAGGATTTTCTTTATTTTTTAAAATACAAAGTGAGTTATTTAGTTTTGAGAAAATTAATGATCATTACTCTGCAGTTCTTTTTGCATTTTCTATTATAAAGGGATAGTTGTGATTTAACCAACATTTTTAACACAGATATGACTAAATTTATTCTTGGATACTGAATATGTGAGTCAATATAGACAGAAGGTTAAGTTTAATAAACTCTTAATTTGTTTTCTTCAATATCTTAATACTATTAATAATACAAATTATGTCACTGAGAGAAAATAACAAGATTTTTATAGTTACCTGATACCCATCTTTACTTCACATGGTTGTCTCTAGTTATAACATGCATCTGGGCAATACAATCATTGAGAACATGAATATAAAGCTTCATTCAGTCATAGTGTTTTATATCATTTTTAACATTTTCTGTCAACTTAATTTGAAGTTATTCAGTTTATCAGAAGCATCTTTATTAACAAAAATTGAAACCACCAAAAACTTATAAAAACCTTTTTTAAAAATGAGGAAAAGAGAATGAAAGAGGTAATGACTGGTACCTCTGATTACCCCTGCTACCCATGTTCCCCGTGAATATTAGCGAGAGTTGCTGCTTACTGTTGAATCTTCCAGAGCTTCTCGAATCATAAAGAGTGACTAATGTTAAACGGGTAGTAATGGGGAGGGTCAACATAACCCAAACCTTTACCATCTTCTTCTCTACCTTTTCTTGCAACAGTCTGTCTTTAGTGTGTCATTGATCAGATTTTCCATGACAAATCACTTGTGAAGAAAAAAAAAATCCTACTTATAGTTTGTCCTGAAGGGAGCATGTTACTAAAAACTTATATTACCAAAAAAAAAAAAAAGTAATTATGATATCCATGGAAACATGCCTTAATTTTTAGAGGTGACATAGTAAGAATCAGAGGGATCAGAAGAAAAGAAGAAGAAGGGGGAAGAGAAAATAAAAAATAGAGAGAGCCCAGCTTTTATTCTTAATTCCACAGGTAAACCATTTGCTTGGCAAGTTTTCATTCATTTTCACAATGGCCATCACCATGGGAAGAATACTTAAAAGCTCACAAAACTGTGGCATTAGATGTTATTTGCTTTTAAGCTATTGCCAAAAAAAGAGAGGGGAGTTATTTTAATTGAAATGCCTGTAAAGTATATAATTTCTATAGTTTGAGTATACATTTTGTCAATCCTAGAAAAGAATAGTAATTTTAATTCTTGTTATATATCACTATAAATCACTACAATTTACAGACATTCCCTGAAAAAAATATATGGTAAAATTTTTGGATGATGATAATATCAGCTAATGCCTTAAAAGTTAGGGGAAAAAATCAGAAACATTCATTAAATAAATATTTTGGAAAATCTCCCAATGGTGGGAAATAGAGACTGTCAGGTAGGGGACCTGAGTTCGTTGTCTCATAACAAATGGAACTAGGAGCTTCTCAGTGAAAAAAGAAAAGTATGAGAAACAAAATTCCTTGAAAATGGCAAGTGGAGAAAGATTAAAGGAAGCCTGGTAGACCAGAATTCTAAGTTAAGACTTGGGTGCTGTGATGAATAAAATGAGGTTTAGAAAGGGAAGGGCTAAAGGAATTGAAAGTTGGATTGTCAATTTTTGCTTAAAATGATACCACTGGCTGTTCTGTGAAGAATGAATCCTGAGCGGCAATGCCTGATGAAGGGAGAGAAGGTGGCAGAGGCCGTAGCCCACCAGCTGTGACATGACAATATCTGAGGACAGAAGTAAGTCTGGCAATAAGGAGAGGAAGGTGGTTCTGTGATGTGCTTTAGAAGTAGAGTCAATTTAATTAATTCACTAAGGAATGGGATATAGAAGGAAAAAGTGGAATCGATTAGTTCTCTTATGTTAGTGGTTGAGGAACCAGAATAAGGGTGTCAGAGTGGATTATCATTGGAGCAGGAAGCCTGAGACTAAATCAGATTTTAGTGGAAGTGGAATCAAGAGTTATGGTGTGATTATCTTAAATTGGATAAGGGGAGTGGTCAGGACTTTTTTTTTAAATTTCTCTAATGTCTTCTTTTTCTCCTGTGATACGTATATGCCTTCCTCCCCTAGTCCCCATCACCACTCCCTTACATATTATTTAGTTACTGTGTAACTTAACTACTGTAAATTTATTGTTATTTTCAAAATCAGCTCCTGGATTTGTTTACTGGTATATTTTATCATTTTCTACTTTATTAATTTGTATTTCTTCTCTCTGGTTGATTTTACTTTTTTAACACTTTTTAAGTTAAATGCTTAATTCATTTCTATTAAACTTTCCCTTTTAAACAACATGTACATTTAAAGCTATTTTGTGTCTGTGCAAGGTGCCGTTTTTCTGTAACCCATAAATCTTGTTATGAAATATTTTCCCTACAATCATTTTAAAGATACTCTGCAAATTCACTTTATATTTTTTACTTGGCTTAGAGGTGTTTAATAGAGGATTTAAAAATAAAAAGAGTTTTATCAGGACTTTAAAATTTCATTATTAAAGTCTCAAAGCATCATGTGTGTTCTCTTTCCCCTTTTGAAGTTACTGTCTGATTTATTTCAGTATTCTTTAACATGAAATAAGGTTATTCTACTTTTTATATAATACATAAGGGTATTTTTGTTTATGTATTGTATTAATTACTTCATTTATATTTTCATGATCTTTACTAATATATTGTCTAATTATTATTCATAGCCTTAGAGAGGGAAGTTAAAGTATTTTAACATTATTTTGTGTGTGTTTTTTCTTTTATTCTCTTTGTAGTTCCTGCAGTTAATACAGTTATTGTTTTAAGTATTTTGAAGCTATGATACTTGGAACATAGTATTCATGAGAAATAGTCTTATATTATGACATTTTTATGCCATCTTTAAAGGTGAACATTTGAATAATAAATATTATAATCCTTTGCATAAATATATACAATATTATCAACAGTATGATGGATTGAGATTGTGCTAGTTTATAAATATCCTTCCTAAAATATAATGCCAGCCAGGTAGCTCAGTTGGTAGGAGCGTCATCCCATACCCAAAAGGTCAGGGGTTCAATCTTCAGTTGGGGTGGGTATGGGAGGCAAGTGATCAATGTTTCTCACTCAAGTAGATGTTTCTCTCCCTCCACTACTCTCTCTCTAAGAATTAATGAAAACATACCCTTAGGTGAGGATTAAAAAAAAAAACAGGGTCAACAATATTATATAATAAATTCCTTGTTAATTTCACTCAATATTTGCATATTAAAAGTATATTAGAATAGTCATAAATCACTGCAGACACAGTCTGTTTTACATTCACCAGTTATAGGCCCCACAGAGCATATCTAGACTTTTCTACATTTCATTATATGCTTCCAAAGTAGGCTATAGTCTTATTAAATATACATATTTGATTTCAAAAGACCAGTTCTGATTGCTATACATTATCAGAAGACTAAACAATAAATAAAAAATTACTTTCTCTGTATTTGTAGAGTGCAGGTTTATTAAGGAACACACTAGCATAATTTTTATATTAAACTACCCTATAAGTATTAACATGTTTTCATTCAAAAAACTTAATCTTTTCTCATTATTTCTTTAGGTTCTTCTTTTCCACTGGGGGAAAGTGAAATCTTATTTATATTAGCCTTTTTATTTGCTTTACATGCTTTTGGGTATAGTATATGTGGCTCTTGGGGGAAGTTTCCTTGGTCAATGAAGTTTGAGAAATGTTGCATTCATCATACTTTCTTTGCTTTCCTGGAGACTTAAAGTGAACATTAATTAGCATATATAAGACTATAAGAAGCCTATTTTAATGTCTTTGTAACATTTAACACAAATAGTTTTACGCGTTATTTTCCAAAACATATTTTATCACCCCAGAGAACACACTTTGGTAATGCTACTGTAGATACACCTATTTTAAAAGCTTATTCAGGAAGCATATATAGCTTCTTAAAGCCTATAAAAGATCAATCCTGGTTGTAAACTCAAATAAACAGAAATATTCTGAGGTCAGCCTCCTTCTGTGATCACTGTGTGGGTATCCCCCCATGCTTCTGCTATATTACACTTTCAAAAAAGATGTGGTCACATTGTCAGTCCTACATTTCCTACCTTATACTTCACACGCTGCTGGAAATGCAAGCTTTTCTCTTTGTGGCTTCAGTGATCAATATATTTGATTTCATACCTATTATCTTTTTTAGCACCATTTGAGCTAGAATATTCCTATCATTTATGAAACTGTCTATACCACTAAGTCTTCATTGTCAACATAAAACAACTGTTGTGGTCCAGTGAGAAGTGGGCTTGGAATCAGAAGACAGAGAATTAGTCTCTGGCTTTACCACTGCTCAGCTATCTGATGTTTGGAAAGTCAGTTAACTTACCTGACTTTGCTTCCTTAAATCTAAAATGGAGGTAATCCAATGTATAAAATGACTTTTACAGACTCAACTTTATGACTCTTTTAAGGAGGAAAACATTATCATTATGTCATTTTAGCTTCCACATTTAATGAATATCTCCTGTTGTATGTGTGGAGATTGTAAAAAAATTCAGTTGCTCACATCAACATTTTGTCTTTTTGTGGTACTACATCTATTTTGCAAAAGATAATTCTAAAAGAAATCTGGGCCTATAATCAGAACTTGACTTTTTGTGTAGGATAAATTTAGTATCAGGGAATAAAGATATAAGGACTTAAAAAAGTATTTGATCTTGTCTCTTAGTGTTTCCCCCTCACCCCTTTTATTGTTGAGAAAGTGGGAGGCTAGAGAAACTAAATGACTTGCCTGAGTCATACAAAGTGAGTGACAGACCTGGGAACTGAATCCAGATACCTCTAATTTGCCACTCCACCACACTTTCTTGAAGCCAACCCTCTTAATTATTTACAGGAATAGGAAAATGTTTCTCTGCCCCAAATCATCTCATCTTTCTGCCAAGTGGCCTGAAATTCCAATATTAAAAAACTCAAAATATTTGTAGTCTTCAAATATTTCTTAATAAAATTCAAATACCTTTGGAAAGTAATAGCTTAGTGAATACTCATTTATATTAAGGTGTGTGTGTGTGTGTGTGTGTGTGTGTGTGTGTGTATTTTATAGCTATTAACCAAAGAGCACAAGACAGCAAGAAAATGGTACAACAGCACATTATATTTGGTTAGTCAACACTGGTAAAAGTTAAAAGATTCATTCCTTTGCTGAAATTCCCTGGATGAAATCAAACGCCTTAGCGGAACACACAGAACCCTTTGCAAACTGAGCCTTCTCTGGCCTCTTTCCTCTGGATGTTCTCATTCTATCTCACACTATAGGCATGCTGACTTCTCACTTAATGCTCCACAACTCTGCTTTATCACACCTCTGTGACGTTTACACATCCTATGAATGCAGTCCTGTCTGGTCATTTTTTCCCATCATACCAATCCCTAAACATTTTGGAAGTCCAATTCAGTTTTATTGCTTTGATAAAGACTTTATTAATCAGTCTCTGAAGCCTCTAGATAAAATAAGATGTCTGCTTCCTTGGAACATCTCCTTTTCACTTAACTGTGGCATCTCAGTTTCCTCAGTTGTAAAATGAGGATATCGATAGCATATACTATGAGCGTTATAAGGATTAATACATGCAAAATGTTTAGAAGAGGCCCTGGCAATCAGATGTTATTTATTATTATATTTTTTCTATTATAGCACACATGATGAATATGTGTCCATCTTTTCCACCATACCATGAACTGCTTTAGGGCAAATAATGTTAGAAGCCACATATCCTGGTAATTATTATTTTTTAATATACATCTTGTGTGTATCATAGACCAGGCAACAATAATATTGTTTCAATGGTTAGATGGTTGAATTTGTTTGGGAGAACGAATGTCCTTTCTGCCTAAGAGGTTCCATATGGTGCAACACCAGGCACTATAAGACCAATATGAGGATCTTGAAAAGCTATAAGCAAATGTATAGGTTTGCCTTTGATGTAAGAGTTGCCGTGAAATAACAGTAAATTGAGAAATGTGATGGTATCAAATGGAAGTTTACACAGCTCTATAATCTTCTTCACAAACTGTGAAATATGTTTTATTGGCTCATTGAATAACTTATTCTGTTTAGGTCAACTTTATGAAGGATATAACAGAAAACTCTCATGATGTAAGATGTGAATCATTTTCCATATGTATGTATGTCTCCGGGAAGTTAATAATGTATTATTCTAACGATAATGACTGGAACTCAATACTTATGAGTTTACACAAATGTAGATAATAGCAAAATTCTTGATGTGCTTTGATTACTCTGAAATGGCAGTTTTCAATACATATTGAAATTAGGGGATAATCATTTGCATTATGTATTATGTATCAGCATTCAGATCGCCATGAATGGGAATGCCCTTTTATACATTAACCTCCCTTCAAAGAGCTTAGATAAAGGAGCTAATTCCAAGTGTAGTATTATTCCTCACACCTATTTCATTCTTCATTATTTATTGTAGATATGTATGCACACTCTTGGGGTAGTAAGGGAGTTCACTTTTACCCAGTCATGTCTAAAATAGCCCTGAGCTAAAAATGTTCTCCCTGGTACCCAATGCAAATAAGCCTACCATGCAATTCTCAGGGCTGATTCTTTGAAACTTTTGTAAAACTAAAGTTCTAAAATATTCAGGATTGCATAGCAGTAGAAAGAGTAGGAACATTGTTTTATATACTGGCATAAAATACACACACACACACACAGATAACTGCCCTGTCTTTGGAAAGGCTTGTTTAGTTATATTGCCCTGGAGAAAGGTAAATGTATGTATGTGTGTATTTATTTATTTATTTATTTATTTATTTATTTATTTATTTATTATTTATTTATTTTAAATGTTTTTATTGATTTTAGTTATATTCCCCAGGAGAAAGGAAAATGTTTTTACTTATTCATTTATTTATTTTAAACATGTTTTTATTAATTTGAGAGAGAGAGAGGAAGGGGAAGGGATAGAGAGATAGAAACATGGATGAGAGAGAAACATCCATCACCTGCCTCCTGCATGCCCCCTACTTGGCATGTGCCCTGACCGGGAATCCAACCAGTGACCTCTTGGTTCATGGGCAAACATTCACCCACCAAGCCACACCAGCAGGATGAAAGGTAAATGTTTTTAAAAGAGGGCATAGAATTCCCTCAGTATTTTAATAATGATTAGAATTCTTCCAAATTTATGAGAGAAATGTTTGAAATAAATTCTATAACTACAATTTTTAAAGTTCTAAAAAGTTGTAAAAATTTACTTTAAAATAACTGGGTTATAAACTATTATTTGCAAAGGCCTGGTAATATGACAATGTAAATCTTGAGCACTATGACCTGATTCCACTTTATAGATATTTTAAAATGGTACTGTGGATTTTTGAAGGTGGATTTTATAAAAGAAAAATATTTTGAATAGATGACTTTATTGGAACTTACATATCAAGTAACTGTTTGCATGGACATCTGTTTCCTAAAATGTTGATTATAAAGAAATTGGTTGTGAAGTTCATTCTCAGCAGTTGTTTCTAGATGAAGTGAAAGGGGAACAAGGAGGGATACACCTGCCTCCCCGTGAGTGACATGGTCATGGGATCACAGGTTATGCCCACAAGATACAGGAAGGGAAAGTCCCTCTTTTTCCATACTGCTTACTGGGATAAGTCTCCCACAGTTAATTACATTAGTTAATTGGGAGTCACTGTTATAACTATATTTTTAATGTACTTGTTTTATCAGACCTTCACCCTCTTTGCTATTTATCCCAGTTCTTCAGAAGCAAAACCTGATTTTAGTATTGCCATAAAATTATGTTACATTTCCAGATGACTCTTAGAAATGTTTGGACAGTCCAGGTACTTCCATAAGTTTGGTAGAACCTATAGAAGATTTATCATAGGACAGAAATCATCTTAGATTAAGAAAAAATTGTTTTGATGATAACCCTCTTTTTCCATTCAGAAGTCACGAATGCTGTTTCTAGATTTGCAATAGCAAAATGTGTCTAAGCTGCCTCAGTGTGACAGTGAAAGTGACACTTTTCTTAGTGAGACAAATAATTGAGGTACTATACATTACCTCAGAATTGTCACCAAGAGAGTTTTGAAGATAGACGTGCATTTTTTGATGATCTTCCTAGCTGAAATTGGAAAATATTTGTAGGCTGTTTTCAAGGTTTCAGAGGAAATATTTTGAATTATATAACAAACTGAGTAGTGCTATCTTGTGAAACTATGTAGAAACAATTCATAAGCTCTCTAGAATAACTTGGGTGAAAAAAAAGTTCCTATTTATTTTCTTTAACGAAATAGTCATTACTTTCATGATCAAATATCTATAGTAACTATGAACCCAGACAGTGTTCATTTTACCTGGCATCAATTTTATTTTAGTTCAAAGTTCAATAGACACTGTACTTTTTTTTTTTTTTTTTTTTTTTCCATTTTGAACATAAAATTCAACTTTACCCAAGGAAATGTTAAGGCTGTTTTTATACTGAACTACAATTTTAATATCACTCAAGTCTTGATACATTTTGACTAGTGTGGATCTTCTGCTCTTCTTAAAGGCATTAACAAAATGCATTTTAAGATTAAATCCTTGTGCCTCACATGGATTTCATGCATGAACACTGGTAAACACAGTGGGATCACAAGCCTCATTACTGGGACTAGTTCAGGTCCATTACATTAACGGGTCTCATCACAGAGCACTCTATTTTTTTGCATACATATAGAATAGTAGATGGAGGTTAGATAAAATTTTATATAGTGAAACAAAAGATCTGGCCGCTTCCAGTGTTTTCTTTTTCCTTTTGTTTTGACTCTTAAATCTGTCAGATAAATATCACTTTCCCCTACAGAAAAATGAAAGGAGGTAATGATTTGTCTAAGATAATAAATGCCAGAATCTATGCCTCCTCCAACCAGACTTCTCACGCTCCTCTTCTTTCCTTCCACTATTCTCTCTTTTGATACATTTACTAAACACCTACTATGTGCTATTTTGCTTGTTTCCAGAGTTTTGAAGGTCTGGCATTGCTTTTGCACTCAAGTGCTCAAAGAGTAATGAGAAATCAATATTCAAACACAAACAATAAACTAAAATGTAGTATATATAATAGACATAGAATAATGCACAGAATCCCCTGCAAAGAGGAATAGTTAACACTTTGGCGGGGAGGGGAGCCCAGGAAAACTACATATAGAAGCAACTTTAACAGTTATAGAAAACAATAGCATTATTTCAAGGTGAGGAAGGAACTGCAGATGCAAATTCATGGAGTCATGAGATAGGTTATACATAAAATAGTGCAATCAGTGCCTATGCTGCATAGTGGGAGCACAGGAAAAAATGGAAGGAAATAGGTTGGACAGTGTGGACATAGTGAATTCATGAAGACAGTGATGACTTTGTGCAGCAAATGAGCATTGGGATTACACCCTACAAAACATCTCCAGACATGACAGGGTTCTAGGCTCAAATTCAGCATATGCACACATAGGCACACACACACACACACACACACACACACACGCGCGTAAATTTGGGGAGAACTTTTCTACTTTAAGTTGAATTTGAATGTCATTACTTGGAGTATCAATTCATTATGTTGAACACTTATTCTCACTCTCTAGTATACCTGGGTTCAATAACACATTTAAGAACAAAAGGGAACCATTCAAGATTTTATGTAAGAAAATAAAGAACTTCTAGGCAAGAGCAATGGGCTAGAGAAAGAGGTAGCACATTCCAAGCTCAGATGGGCAATTAGATGGCTAAGTAATTTTTGATAACTAATTTATATGAGTTCCAAATTTTCAGTTTATAAAATATGGAAGATTAAATGACCCAAGTCTCCTTAAAATTCTAAAATGCAGGGGAGGAGGGTTTGGGGGATGGGTAAGAAATACGAATTGGTAGTTACAGAAAGTCACGAGGATGTCAAGTACAGCATAAGGAATATAGCCAATAATGTTGTAATAACTATGAATGGTGTCAGATGGGTACTAGACTTGTGGGGTGATTACTTGGTAAGTTATGTAAATGTCTAATCACTATGTTGTAAACCTGAAACTAATATAATATTGTATGTCAACTGTAATTGAAAAAAATTTTAAAAATGCATAAAATCAATGCAGGAGAAATTCTACTAATGAAACTACTATATAAAAGTAAAACTGATATAGAGCATGATTATCCTATTTAGTTTTCTGTTTAGTTAGGTTTATTTCTGTGCAGCAAACAGTGTTGAAACCTATATTCTTATGTTATGTAGGATAACATTTAAAATCTTATTTAATAATTTTTTAAACTGTTAGAAATAGACCATTAAGTTAACATCTACAAATCATGCAGAGGAAATAGTGTGAAGAATTGTTTTAATTACTTTTTAATCAAATAAAAATATATATTTTACACTCAAAATGCTTTAAATGATTCATGTTATATTGTAATTATTGATTTTATCAACATATACCTAAATGTACCTATGTAGCCATAACTATATTGATTTTTAGAATACTTAATTCTGTGGCCATAGATTCAGCCATAACTACCATTAAGTAGCAGGAGAAAATAAATCCCACAATGATAATCAATCCATCAATCAATCAATCAATCAATCAATCAATCAATCAATCTATTCACTTACTACTGGCATCTTTTGTCCAGGTGCCCTCTCCAACCCCAAATGGAATGGCAAAGTAGCAAGTATATGTGAAGCTAAAATGCAGGAGGTACCAATGTGATATATTCCCTCTTAAAAATAATAACTATTAAGAAAAATATTACAAAGTGAAAATAATGCAAAGGCAATTAAAGCACAGCTTTCAACATTATACAGGGTACTTTCAAACAAGCCCACCTAAGGATTATTTAATTATCTAAAATAATGTACCTATGTTTGACTTTGCTACTATTTGGTTACTTCCCAGATACTGTGAAACTATATGTTAACCTGTAGGGTTACTGTATAGTAGAAAATATAATCCCATAAAATTTTAGCAAGTTGTATGCAATATTTCTTTAAAATCTTTATTTTTTAAAATCTGTATTTTAACATTTTTGAAATACCCATGGTTTCAAAAACCCTTAAAGACATCTTTGACATTATAATTCTTCCTGTTAATAAGTTAACTGCATTTTAACATCTATTTATTTTACATTTTCACAAGCCATACCTTTTAACATTGACACAAACATTGAGCACTATATGTACTGCTCTAAGAACTTTAGAAATGGCATCTACTTTAAATTTCACAACTCTATATTATCAAAATAATTTTCTCAAATAAGTAAACTCAGTATATAAAAGGCAAATTAGGTATTCTAATATTAATAACAATCCATTTATTCCACTATTTATGATTTTTTAACACCATGTGGCCACTACTTTTCTAGGCACTTGGAAAACAACAGGTAATAGTCTTATTCTTGTATAGTTTACATTCTAGTCCAGATAGGAGAGAAAGGGAAAAGAAAGACAATAAATAACATACAAAATAGATAAATCTATGACTTGATGAAACTTGGGTTAGAATTTAGTTTTGTCTGCTTTCGAACACCATAATCTTAATCACTTCACTTTACAATCAAGGGTTATAAATGAATTTCATGTTAAAAATCTAGGTTACTATAGTTATCAATTCTCTCAGGTTCTCTCTCAGGTTCACTACACACCTCACCTTGACCTACAAAAGTGATTTAATCAAGGTAAATTATGGGGCTATGTTTTTCTCAAATCTGAAAATGTCTCTAATATTCTTAATTCAGGCTGTAATGCACACATGCACTCTTGAAAAGGACTGTGCACAATTGCAGAGACTATATGAGGTTCTACCTTGGGGACTAGAATTATGAACCTTCTGTCCTCATATCAATGCCTTCTATTAAAAGGGGGAGAATTTTAAAGTCTCTCATTTTTATGTCTTATATTCCTAATTTTCTTTTCTGTCTCCTTCCATTCTCTTATAAGGACTAGACTATGGACAGCATCTTAAGCAAAAAGCTTTCTAAATAACAATCATTATTTCTTTAATATGAGCTGCTATAATGAATCACTATAAACAGAACGGTAGGTACCACTAGTAGATGAGCCTGACTGTGTTGCTCTACTCCAGAACAATGTCATTAAAAGTAATTGTGTCGGTCTTGAGGAAGAGTAGAGTAAAAGGGGAGAGTTTCACATTCCTTCTCATGACATCATTTGCAAAAGACACAACTATAAATCACCTCATTTTTCCCTTTATCTAATTATATTATCCTGTGGTCCCATTCAAGCCACTAGCATCCAGGTACATATTCCACATAATCAAGTATGAGTACTACAACTTTTAGAAGTTTCACAACATTAAATCCACCTATTTGAAAGATTTGAAAGAAATTCCAAAAAAGAAAAAAAGACTAACAATTTTTTAAGGGAAGTCAGTTTCACATAAACCAAAACCTTGACTTTGAATGGTAAATGCACAAGTGAGTTAATAGCTAATAAAATATTTATAGAATGAAATTCACATTGTACTGTACTATTGAATTTAAGATTTCTTCATAGTCAAGATGACAAGCATGCTATTCCCAAGGAAAACAGAACCCAAACAAAGCAAAATCCAAAACAAAGAGAGAGAAAAACACCTCGAGATAAACATCAAATGCAGGATTAAATATTCAGGATTTGCATCCCAGACCCTCATAGTTAATAAAACTATCATACTCCCTGAATACTATGGAAAAGAAAATGTAGACCTGAGCTCTTTGCAAGAGAAAGCACTTTTTCTATCTATAAGCAATCTGCAAGTGTAAGCAGGAAGTAAAAACTTGATCTAAGTTAGATTTTCAGACTAAATTACTAAGAAATGTAATTAATTTTAAAAGTAACTTCATAAAAATACAATTTAAAAAATTAATATATATAAATTCAAAAGTCTGTTTTCCCCCATCACATTCCATTACTCTAAAATAAAATACTAACATCGGATAGCATTACTTGATTTTCTAGTTCTTTTATAGTACTGATTAAAGGGCTAATATCATTTCCTTTTTTTTTTCAGTCTTTTCATGCTGTCTTTTAAAAAATCCAGCCAACTCTTTCCCTTTGGTGTGCTAACAGTGTACTTTACAAAACTAGTGGACACAGCTGTTCATTTATTTTTCAGATCTCTCTGATGCAGTAATGTTTCAAAGGGATAAATTACAGACAGGATTCTAATTTAACTATTTGCAAAACACTGCACTTTGCCAAAACTGATTGAACTTTAAAGCCTCCCTAAAACATCATACATAATTTACTTTAGGGGAAAAAAACACACAATAAAATCCTGGACTAGAGATGGAAGAATGGTATTTTAAATAGTCATAGTGATAAGCAAAGTATTTGCTGGGAAATGATACACTATTTATCAGCCATACCATTATTTTAAAAATTATAAATCCGGCCCAGCTGGGTGTGGCTCAGTGGTTGAGCATCGACCTGGGATCCAGGAGATCGAGGTTCGATTCCCAGTCAGGGCACATGCGCAGATTGTCGGCTCGATCCCCGGATGGGGGGTGTGCAGGAGGCAACTGATCAATGACTCTCTCATCATTGATGTTTCTCTCTCTCTCCCTCTTCTTTTCTCTCTCTGAAATCAATAAAGATATATTTTTTAAAAAATTATAAACCTGGTAATATTGTAGGATTAATAATTTAAGAACACTTCTTGTTGAGAACAGAAAAGAGCAAATAATTCAGCATATTTGATTCCCCTTTCCTTTGTTTTAAACTCTCAATTTAATTGTTCCTTAACCATATACTTCAGTCACAGATTTTTAATCATTTTTTGACCTACATACGATCATGTGTTGATTAACAATTCTCTAATCGAGGTTGCATAGCATTTATGTGTGTTCAATAATTCAGTGATCCGTCTGGGAAATGTAATGGGACCCAGGGTTCTGGTCGACATTCAGTGACTGCTGATAGCAACAGAACACTTTCTGCGCAAATTGCACTCAAACTCCTTAATGAAGAATCAGCAAGATTCCACAAATGCACTTACTGCTACATTTTCCAGATGAATAGAAAACTGTGTGTGTTGATGAGAAAAGAGAGTCATTTGCATTGTTTAAAAAGATATGTATATGTGGATATTGAAAATAAGTATGAAATAGAAACACATGGTATTCGATAGCTTGCTGAACTTTTAACACATGCTGTAAATGCTCATTTAAAAAGTGATTTTTAAGTTAAAATAGAAAAGGTTATTTCCACTCACTTCTTCACTCAGTTTGGCAAAATTAGAACAGGAATAAGTCAGTATAAAATTATTCTATACAATGCACAATTTCAGAGTGCTTGCTTCAACTTGTTACTGCAGAAAGGATAAATTTAAAGGAAAAAAAGTAATTTAGGAAGTTCTAGATGCTCAGGAAAGGCAAGGTGTGAGAGTTTAGTTCTTAAAAGGCACTTGGCTGTGCTAATTCATGACAGGTGCTTAGAGACTATGCCATTTATTTTATTTTAGTTGTGTAACCTTACATTTTTAATGTATATGTTCAATTTAAAATACAGTAGTTTCCCTTCATCTACAGCGATATTTTCCAAAACCCTCAGTGGATGCCTGGAACCTCGGATAGTACCTAAACTTATACATACTAAGCTTTTTCCTACACATACATACACTTCATGGCTTCAATCTGGATACGATTGCCAGCATCACTACTGTTGTGCTTTGGGACCAGTAGTCAGTAAAATAAGGGTTACATGAACACAAGCAACGCAACAGTGTGACAACCAAGACAGCTACTGAGTGACTAAGGGGCAGCTAGTGTATACGGCTGTGGCTACAGTGAACAAAGGGGTGATTCATGTCCTGGGCAGGACAGATTGGGACACGTCGGATTTCGTCAGGCTACTCAAACAGCGTGCAACTTAAAACATATATTGCTTATTTCTGGAATTTTCCATTTAATATTTTGGGACTGCCATTGACCACAGGTAACTGAATCCATGGAAAGCAAAACTGAATAAATGGGACTTCTGTACATATTGTGTTAAATCACATGTACATTTAAATAAATATCCATTTCTGAAACAGTTATAACTTCTCACATGTAACTTCCTGAATACACTTTAAGAAAATGTAGAGGTCCTTTTCATTTTTACCCAAAAGAAATATTTTTCAAAATGTTGACGTCAAAGTAAATTTCAGTAAACGATTACCATTTTGTCACTGACTTGCAGTAGGGAAAAAAAAAAGTTAGCATTGCTTTAAGATTTTTGAGTTAAATGCAATTTATTCACTTATCCACTACCTGAAATGGATCTTCAGGTTGACTATTGAAATCCATTCTCTTCTTTAGTAGTTATTTAAATCATGAGGAATAAGAACAGTTAGTGGAGTAAATAGGCCAAATGGCAGGTTTATATTTACAACTACTCTTTAACACAGATCAACAGAGCTGTAAGCAAGCCCAGCTCAACAAATTAGAGAGCAAATCAGAGAAAATTTATATTAAGGTTACTAAATACCTGTTGATGAATTAGTCTTTGAAAAGCCATGAGGGCTCAGGAATTATCCTGTCTAGTGCACCCATAAAGATATATATGTGTGTATGTATACTTCCTTTAATAAATACCAATTTAAGTAATTCTAATAAATAATGTAAAATAAATACAAGTCATCAGTATTTTCAAGGCATTGTGTTCTGGAGGATGCACTGCTGACCCAGGACAATGCCAGGTTTAGTGGTGCTGACCCCCATGTAGTTGAAAATCTGTATGTAACATTGGCTCCCCCAAAGCCTACTACAGCTATCCCTCGGTATCCATGAGGGATTGGCTCCATCACCCCCATCCATATCATAATCTGTGGATGCTTAAGTCCCTTATATAAAATGATGTAGGACAATGCATACAGTCAGTCCTTCGCATGGTGAATTCCCAACCACAGATAGAAAATACAGTTTTCAATCCTTGGTTGGCTGAATTTGCAGATGTGAAATTTGAGGATATTGAAGGCAGGCTGTATATTTATTGGGGGGGAAAATGTAGTTATAAGCTGACCTGCACATACAAACCCATGTTGTTCAAAGTTTAACTGTGCATAAAAATATTCAATTTCTGCCACCATAAAATGGAAGTTAAATATGTACAACTGAGTTATAACATAGGTCTAGTATAAGTAGCAATGAAGAAGCAAAATGTTAAGAGATACTACTTTTAGAAAATCTTATTTAAGTTTTAAAAAAATGCTATAGAAGACATTTCAGTGAACCTGCCCCTTTCACTGTGATCTACAGATTTCTGGATTTCTCTCCCACAAATTGAGTCTGTATCAAATTGCTAAATTCTTCTCTTGTCTGCATATTTATAAAATCTAACAACACTAAGCTACAGTATATTAATAAATTTCTATAAAACATTTTATCATGTCAAAAATTTCAAATATTTAATTATTTAAAACACACACTAAAATATTACTATGTTCCAGGAACTATGTAATACCTATGAAAATATAATAATAACACTTGTTTCTTGTCCTCCACAAGTATGCTCTTAGGAGGTACAGATAACTGTATTACAATGAAGCAGCTTAGTGTTGAAAATGAAGAGGAAAAATTAAATAAAGACAAGTTAGAAAATATTCAAAATGCTATAGTGTAAAGGAAGACAGATTAAAAATGTTTTTGAGTCTCTAACTTAGAACTGAATTACTGATCTCTGAGAAATGTATTTCATTAGAGTGGTTGGCATAGAAGTTCGACTGCAAGAGATTAGAGTAAAAGGGTGATAGGATGAAGTTAAAGACATATTTCAAAAAATTGTTGGTAAAGAGGTAACATCATGAAATAGTTGCTTGTAGGTGATTTTAGGGTCAAGGGGAGACTATTTTTATATTTGGGTAAATTTGAGTGTTTGTTTATAGACAGAGAGTGGACCAATGTACATCAAAAGGTTTAAGATGAATGAAGCATGGAAACCCTTTATTGACAGAATGGTTCTGGGTTTATGCAAAATAGTGTTCTTAAAAGCAACTATAAATGGGAAAAAAGCAAGAAATACTTCAAAACAAATTGCTGGGCTGATAAGAAAGTAAAAAAACACACCCAAACCACATAAATCCCCAGGAATCAAAATAAGATGAAAGGACATATGATACATACTCACATATATCAGTAACCTCCCCCCAAAAGTATAAACGGACTTAACTCCAGGATCATGATGTTGGATAAAAAGTAGATCTATCTACAGCTGATTTACAAAGTCACTGCGAAAGTATATGCATTTGAAAAGTTGAACACAATGGGATAAAACATTCAAGAACATATTAAATTACAAAATTAAAAGTTACTATAGTGACAATAATAGAAGGCACTATCTGATCTCTCTTCTAAAGTGAATGGGCCATCCAATCTTCCAATTCTTTAAGCCAGGTCCTCCACAGTGTTCTTCGCTACTTCGTCTACTCTACACCCAGTAAATCACCAATTCAGGATGTTAAATATCTCTTAAAAATTTCACAGCTCAACCCTCATTTCAACTTATAAAACTTCTCTATTATATTAGTTAAGGCAGATAACTTGCACAGATAACTGCAATTACTTCCTCACTGGCCTCTTTGCTCTCAGTGCAATGTCCAATGTTATCTGCCATAAAGCCAAAGTAATCCTTATGCCACAACCCTGTGGAACACCCCTTCCAAACCCTCCAACACTCCCACCACCAAGGCTTCCACTTGGCCAGCAGGTTAAATCCCAAACTCATCAACGTTGTATCAGCTCCTTCCTTTTCCACACATTGCTAATTTTTGCCGACACATCCCTTTGTATACCCTCTTCCACATCTACGCTTTGAACTATGGTCAGCTCCTCAAACACATCATGCTGTTTTTCAAATCAAGGCTTTCTAAAGCTTTTTCTTCTATCTAGAATATTCTTTCCCTCTTCCCGTCTCTATCCTCAGCCCCTCTTTTCACAACTCGCTGTTACCCTGACTTTCTCTAGCTAACCTCTGCTTAATCTTCAGCATAGGCATTCCTTCTGCCAGAAGCCTTTTCTGATGCTCTAAATACAGCTTACGTACATATTTATGCTACAATTCCACTTAGTGCATGGCATTATAATCACCTGCCTGAAAGCCTGTATTTCCCACAATACTGCAAACAGTGAGGCCAAGAGATGTACACCTCATGCTCAGCATTTAACCTCTGGATCTAACTCAATGCTGAATAATTGTTAGCAACTTACAATGAAAAGATTTTTTATTGGTTTCTAACAAACAATATGAGAAAATCTCTGGAATGATAATGATAAATTATGTTTATTACCAAATAGTACTAAGTGAATACAGCTGATAGTGTCACAACTCTGATTTAATCTACCCCTGGGGTTAAAAGTTGGCTGAAAAATCTTTCCTGATATTGATCAAAAGGCAGAATGAGGACAGATCCTAAATGGTTTCCCTTTAACATTATAATTTTTAGGTGTCAGTTTATTTGAGATGCTATCAAAAGTATAAGTCTAAACTCTTTCTACTTGATCTATTAGCCAAAAGCAAACATTAAATACACATTAAATGTACTTATTTTTATTATTTCACAATTATCTAATATAGATAAAAAGGAGTTAAATAACCAGGGATGTGAACTATAAAAATCTTCATCATCTAGGAGCTAAAATCTCCATGAAAAACAAGTTGGAAAGCTTTTAATAAAATGAAAGCAGCAAAGGTGTCTATGTCAGAAAAGACATTTAGAAAAATGATCTGGCATTCTAAACACATGAGAGATTGGTAAGAGGGAATTAAAAATGAAAACAACAAAGCCTATTTTGCTATAGTCTAACCTCCCTAGCAAATATTTGCATCCATGTATATTTTATATTCCATAGTTTGACAGCAAAATTTAATTAAAAACAACTATAAACATAGTTCTTAGGGACTACTGAGGATTCCAGTTTGAATCTTTATTTCTGAAGCGCTTTATTCTACTAAAAAATCATGTATCACAAATGGTCATGTCTTCAGAGTTTGGTTTGAGAATTGACTACTTGCTTCATGCAAATACACCCAGACAGGTGAAATTTAGATGGGCTGACCAAGGCACCTTGACTCAGGATTGAGCTCAGCACACCAAGTGAATAAACTAAAATTGTCCCTATGGTTCCAAATTTGGCCTTGATGTCCATTTATTTCAGATGAAACTCCAAGCAGAGTGCAATGATAAAACCATCCTTACTATTGGAGTATAATTCTACCAGAAGATAACTGGAGGAACAAAAAAATAAAATAAAAAATACAAAAGGCCAGATGTCCTAGGGGAAGGGTTTTAGGGTAGAATAGGTCTAATATAAAATTGACTCCCTTATACTATTCATTGTGTGCTCCTTCCCCCCCCCACCCCTTTTCTTCTAATCCCAAATAAACCTACATGC
Source organism: Miniopterus natalensis (assembly GCF_054644295.1). Lineage (NCBI taxonomy): Eukaryota > Metazoa > Chordata > Mammalia > Chiroptera > Miniopteridae > Miniopterus > Miniopterus natalensis. Next base: position 40,741,281 of record NC_142082.1, read on the forward strand.
AAACTGCCAATGAATAAAATGGAAGCCTAAAATAAAAATCTGATCTAGTTTGTTTTCTCAGCAGTACTTCAAAATTTTGCAGTAGTTTGTTTGTCTATAACATTATCTCAAATTTTCTATGAAGAAAGTAAAGGTCTGATTCTGATTCTTCTCCTCACCATCCAGATGCACTCAGTAATGTCTGTGGAAACATAATTGATTTCTTTTTGTTTATTTGATAAACTCAACACTTTAGCCAGGAGGATGTCAGACTTATATGCAGCTTTATAGTCTCTTCTGAGGATGCAGTTAGTCAAATATCATGTAGATAAAGTATCTGTCTGGCTCCTGAATGTCTTCAGACATGAAAATAAGTGGCCTCCTTGCATGTTATTTCTCCAAATGACTATTAGCTGTATTTCCTTTCCTCTGCCTTCATGTTAAAAGCATCCTTCCCTTCACCCCCAGCATTATATACTAACTCCAGGAAGTGAGGATGTGGAAGTTTGTGGTATGTTTTTGGAAGTTGGAAATAATAATAATACTCTGAAATACTTTAAAAAATAAGACCTGAGACTCCCTGGTAAATCATTGTAAGCAGAATCCAGAGTGTTTTTGATTCATTAAATATATTTTTAAAAGTTCTGAATTTCCAAAATATTCACATTACTGTGAAAAGAGGAATTAAAAACAAACCAGTGAAGCACTTGTCTTTTTATGTTGTGACTTCAGAGTGGTTTGTGATCCTCAGAGTTATTGTACAAAAATGTTCTACAATCTGTGTGCCTTCTGAGTATTCTTTAAATCATTAAATTTCCTTCTATTGTTGTCACTAAACATGTATACAAAATATTTATAAATTAGGAGCTAGTTTTTTAGAATTAAATTGTTCATCAGTATAATGACTTTGGAGTTATACTAAATATACATTGTTAGAAACACTTGAATAAACATATAGTTAGGAGAATATCTTCATTTTAGATTTTCTAATATTTAGTTGGGACATATTATGTGTCATCTTGAATATTCAGCACAGAACCTCTCAGCAATATTTCACTGCTTTAAAAGTAAGTGATATTTTTTGAGGTACTAACTGGATGTAGTTCCCAATGCGGATGAAGTCTATGCCTGAGTTTTAGTCCTGGGTCTGCCAGCAGTTAGAGATGTGGCCTTGGTTTGTCATTTAAATTTGATGAGTGAACATCTCTTCATCTGAGCAATTAAGAAGGTTAATTTTGTGTTATTCAAGGTACTGAGCACATATTTATTTGAAGGAAGGGAGGGACGAATGAATGACCGAATGAATATACTTTGAAAAAAGTAGGTAATTTCTGTGTGAGAATATAAGAGCAGTGATAGATAAATAACTAGATACTGAAAAAAATAAAAGTATTCTTTTTTGGGCATTGTCACCTTTGATTTTATGACTATTTTGAGAGATCTCATGGGCAAGATGTCATTTTACAGTGAGAATGAGGCTCACTAAAGATGTATGACTTTCTCAAAATTACCAAAGTGATTACCCCATAAAACAGATTGAATGCTCTCTTCTGGCTTCCAGACAGGTCTATGCACAACTCATAATTGTGAGTATGTATATGAGAGGTGTCTTTTACTAAAATCATTGTTATGATAAGACATCAATTACGAGATACTATAATTGCGCATAAATCCTATCCAGAAAGTTAAAGATAAATATTCATTTTATTGATATATGCATTGGCCTGAAGAGTATGATTTGCTATGTTTCTAAATCTTCATTTAAAACATTAGAAAAAGGGACATCAAGGTTATAACAGCACTGTGTGGTTGATTCTGAAGGTCTTCCATGACAATTTATTGTAAAAGAACAGTTAATATGTGAATTTAATAATGATGTGCAGAAAATGTGATAAAGCAGCTGGATCCCTGCCTGTTCGAATCTAAGTAATGATTTGGAAAACTGAGGTGTTTTTTTTTTTTTTTTTAATTTATGTCATCAAATATCATTAAACACCTAGATGCATGTGTTGTTGTGCCAGATCTTCTATCCATTACAATGGACCATATGTTTTCACATCAGAAATACTGACTTTGCTAAGTTACAAGATATCTACCCACAATTTAATCACATTCAACCTACAAAAACACACAAAAAGATGATCTGGATAAAAAACAAAGTGTTTATTACATGTATTTTACTCCTAACGGCCTCTTGGGTTTGACATAATATTCTAGTTAAGATTGGAAGTAGGTGGGAATGGAATAATTCTAGTGATTACTTATATTTTCTTTTCTTTTTTAAAAAGAGACAAAGTCATCTGGATTAATTTGAAGAAGGGCTTTTCCAAATATAGGAAACTTGACAGAAGTTTTATTGTTGGTGGCAGGAAAGTAGGATAGCGTCAATGAAGAGGTTAGCAAATATGTAAAAGAAAAAAAATGTGTTGTTATAAGAGGATCATAATCCTCAAAAATAAGGGTTTATTAATTAATTAATTTATTTATTTATTTTTACACAGAAGTAAACTCAAAATAAATGAAATACTTAAATATAAATCCTGAAAGCATAAAACTCCTAGAGGAAAAAATAGGTAGTAAACTATTTGACATCAGTCTTAGTAACATCTTTTTGGATATGTTCCCTTGAACAAGGGAAATGAAAGCAAAAATAAATGGGACTAAAAGCTTCTGCACAGTGAAGGAAACTGTCAGTAAAACAAAAAGACAACCTACTGAATGGGAGAATATATTCACAGATGATACACCCTATAAGAGGTTGATATCTAAAACACACAAGGAACTCATACAACTCATAATCCAATAAAAAATGGGCAGAGGACATCAGGCATTTCTCCAAAGAAGAAACACAGATGGCCAAAAGACGTATAAAAAGATGTTCAAGCCCCAGCCAATTTGGCTCAGTGGTTAGACCTCAGCCGGTGGACTGAAGGGTCCTTTGTTCAATTCCATCCAAGGGCACATACCTCCATTGCAGGCTCGATCCCCAGCCCTTATCGGGGCATGTGTGTGAGGCAACCAAACGATGTGCTTCTCATCTCTCTCTCTCTCTCTTCCACTCTTTCTGAAAAGCAATGGAAAATATATCCCCCGATGAGGATAAAAAAAATAAAATATAATAAAGATGTTCAACATCACTAATCATCAAAGAAGTACAACTCAAAACAGCAATGAGATACTACTTCACACCAGTCAGCTGGCTCTTACCAAAAAGGCAACAAATAATGTGTTGAAGAAGATGTGGAAAAAAGGGAATATTTGAGCACTGCTGGGACAGCCACTATGGAAAAAATTATGGAGAATCCACAGAAACTAAAAATAGTAATACTACTCAGCAACTCCACTTCTGGTTTTATCTGAAAAAAATCAATATATCCATACATATACAATGGAATATTATGCAGCCATAAAAAAGAATGAAATCCTTCCATTTTCAACAACATGGATGGACCTAGACTAGATGCTATTATGCTAAGTCAAATAAGTCAGACAGAGAAAAATAAATCTAATATTGTTTCATTAATATATGGAATCTAAACAACAACAACAAAAAACAAAACCAGACTCATAGAAACCAGAGATGAAAGAAATGAATGGTTGGCAAAGAGGACAGGGATGAAGGGATGGGTATAAAAGGTGAAAAGGTACATGATCAATAAATAATATTGTGATAAGTTTGCATGGTGAGAGTTGATTACTAGAATGAGTGTGGTGATCATATTGTAAGATATAAACATGTTGAATCACTATATTGCACAACTGAAACTAATATAACGAATGTAATATTATATACCAACTCTCCATACCAAGCAAAACAGGGACAGACTCACAGATAGAAAGCAGGCAGAAAGATTGGGTACGGGGGAGCGTTGGATGTGGGGCAGAGAGATTGAGCAAAAAAGAAAAAAAAGAGAGAACTCATGGACGTGGCCGACAGTATGGTGACTGCAAGGGGAAGGGGGAGGTGGAAGAGGGAATAGAGGGGATAAATGGTAAAGAAAAAAAAATAAAATTCAAACTAAAAAAAAGATTGATTCATAGTGGGAAGGCACTGGTATAGGCCTGAAGCCAGCTTTGTGAAGATAAAGCTGGGAAATAGGGAAGGAGCTAAGGTATGGGGTGTTTCACCATTCTGTACAGAATTTTACTTAAAATTTGTATTTTCAGCAAGGCATTGCACTACAACTCTCACTAATGTCTCTTATCATTGTCTCCAGAGTCTTAATCTTTTATCACACTTTTCCAGATAGTGATCCTCTAGTTTTCTGCTGACTCTGGAAAAAACTTGCATGGCTGCACAAGTCTGCACTCGTGCCTAGTGGTTCCATAAAAACACTTTCAATCAATCCTTCTGTTTTAATATGATCTCACACTCCTGCCATATTTGGAAACTGACTCTCCAATTTCTGAGCTTTCTTGGGATTTAGCAGTAAATGCACTTGCATCTTTCTGGCATCCTCAACATGGGGTAAAATTTCAGCTTCTCTGGTCTACAGAATCAGTTAATACCACCTCATTTGTCTCCAGATGATAAAATTTCATTGACATCAGTTTTCTGCCTTTGTACCTTTTCTACATTCTGTGTCCTTGTAGTTTATGTCTATTTTTTTTTAAGAAAAAATCCATTATGTACATCTTAGTAGTGTTAAGGGAGTGTGGAGATAAATGTATTTAACTAGAAGTTCTCCCCACTCTCTCTTTAATCACACTTTCATCCCTACAAATCCACTGAAATGCCTTTGTCAAGGTTATATTTTACTTTCTTGATTTCAGGGTATGTGATGCAGTTGATCATCTTTCTTGAAATAGTACTTTCTTTCCTTGACTTCTAAGACCCATTTTCTAGTTGTTCTTCATCTGATTGGTTGCTATTTCTTCTCAGTCTCCTTCACAGTATCTTTCTTCTCAAGAAGGTTAAGTCCTCAGGAACTCTTCTCTCCCCATCCTAAACTTACTCTGTGTTGGATCTCATCCAGTGTTCTGCTGATACATACCATCTTTATGCCAATGATTCCCACCTTTATTCTTATTGCCCAAACTCTCTCCTGAGCTTCTGATTGTTTATCCAGTTGCCCATTCATCATAGCCTCCTGGATATATGGCATTCAAATGTTTTCTTTACAAAAAGAACTCTTGATGCTCTCCCTCTAATACCTCAACTTCCAGCCTTCCTTACATCTGTGCATAGCACCAACATTCAATTTATATCTCAGATTCAATCACTTTTCCTCCATGGAACCAGCCAAGGTCGTGTACTACTGCAAATGTGCTCATCTTTCCTTTTTGTTTCCCCTTTTTTCTCCATAGTGAGTCTAGACAGGCAGGTGGTTTAAAAACTTCAATCAGTCAAGTCACACATGCTCAAATCACTGGAACAGTCCTGAATCTCCCTGCTATGGACTCTCCATTTCATTCCCAGCCTCCTTCCATCTCATCCAGTCTACTCTGTTCACACTGGACATCTAGTTGTCCCTCTACCATCACATGTATTCCAATCTTGAGACTTTTACAAACAGGTATCTCTGACCAGAAATCATTTCTGCAGATTTTGACTTAGCTCACTCTGGTATGACACTCAAATGTCTGTTCTCACATGGTACTTCTTTAAAGAGCTATTCCATAATCAACCTACCTGTTTTCCAGTCACTTTATACTCCATTTTTGTTCATGTGATTTATCATCTTTTGAAATTACTTAATATATTTACTTGTTTACTATCTATTTTCCTTTCTGAAAGGTAAGCACCAAGAAGGGAGAGAATTTATCTGTATTGTTTACTATTCCATCCCCAGTAATCAGAACAGTGTCTGACAGGAAGTATACATTTGTTGAATAAAAGAAAGGAGACGAGGAAATGGAAAAAAGGCAAGCATCAGCTATTTACATCCCAATCTGCTCCCTCTTTCCTTAGGATAGGAGAGGATATGAATATCTGAGATATTAATAAGGTTACCTGAGTTGACAGGAAAGTAATGGTGGGATATGGTCTGTCCCCACATAATGGAAAAACTAACTCTTCCCATGTTTCTTCACTACTGACACATTCATGATATTTCTGACACCAGGTGTCAGAAATTCTGGGTGACACCAATAGGGTATCCTACAACTTAACTCAATTCCATTGTTACCTACCTGGAGATAGCATAAGATTAAGGGCTCAGTTCTATAACATTAAGGGCTCAGTTCTGTAACATTTCCCAATCCTTCAACTTCAGATGCTAATCACAAAGACCAGGTTGTTACCAATACTTCTGACAGAAGAGCTATAAATTGGGGCTCCTATGACCCCTCTCCATGGATTCCATAATTTTCTAAAATGGCTCACAAAAATCAACAAATGTTTACATTTACTGATTTACTATAAAGGACATAATGAAGGATATGAATGAACTGACAGATGAAGAGATACATAGAGCAAGGTCTGAAAGAATTCTGAGTACAAGAGGTCCTGTCCCTGTGAGGTTGGGTGTACCATTCTCCTGCATGTAGATGTTTTCACCAACCCAGAACCCTGTACTGTTGGGATTTTTATGGAGGCTTCATCACATAGACATGATTGGTGATAAACTCCATTTTTAGACCCTCTCCCCTCCCCAGAGAATGGGGGCTAGGGCTGAAAGTTCCAGGCTTCCAATGATGCTTGGTCTTTCTAGTGAGAAGCCTCTATCCTGAAGTTATCCAGTAGTTCATTAAGATTTGCCTCATTAGAACAAAGGACACAGGAAATTTCAAGAGATTTAGGAGCTCTGTTAGGAACCAAGGTCAAAGACCAAATGTTAGAAAAAAAGATGTTCCCAGTGTTCTTACAATATGACAAATTTTAGGATCAGTGTGCATGAAACACATACCCACACACACATACATATATATATTTCACAAATCACTTGGTGTATGCTCCATAAATTTATATAGAGAAAAGCTCAGCTGCAGTTTTGCTTTCATAGCCTGTCATTGATCCTTGCATTATGTAGATAAATCAGTAGACCTATCATGGTGTCAGCTACTTTAGAGCAAAGTGACCCTCAGCAGGGGTTAAGGGTAGTCTTCCAAGGTAATGAGTTGGATGAAGGACTTGGCAGAGGCTCACATTAATTGACAAATAGAGCTCTTTGGAGTTTGATTCCGTTCTCCTTTATCTCACTGCTGAAGACAAAGAAGAGACAAACCAACAGTGAACAGAGCACCCAGGGAGAAAAAGGCACTGACCTAGACATGATCTGACACCAGCCATAACATATATTAAAAGCAACAGAAACCCCAGGTTGCCCACTAACATGGAAGTACATTAGGCTCCCTAATCATTACACCCATCTATCATTGTAAGGAGAAAAACTTCAGGAGGGAGAGATGATCTTGGAGAAAGGGCATTTGCCAAATGAGAAAATGAAGCTTTCCAACCTTTCTACACTGGTAGTAGAGTAAATTGGTACAGTTGTTATAGAAAACAGTATGGAGGTTACTCAAAAAATTAAAAATAGAATTGCCATATGATTTAGCAATCCCTCTCCTGGGTATATATCCAAAGAAATTAAATCAGTATCTCAAAGACATATCAGCATTCCTATGTTCATTGCAGCATTGTTTGCAATAGCTAAGATATGGAAACAACCTAAATGTCAATTGACAGATGGATAAAAATAAAAGTATTCACACACGCACACACCAGAATATTATTCAGCTGTAAAAAGGAAGAAAATCTTGCCATTGCAACAACATGGATGAACCTGGAGGCCATTATGTTAAGTAAAATAAGTCAGACAGGGAAAGACAAATACTGTATAGCATCACATATATGAAATATTAAAACAAAAGGTCAAGCTCATAGAAATGGGGAGATGTTGGTCAAAGTGTACACACTTTCAGTTATAAGATGAATAAATTCTTAGGATCTAATGTACAGCATGTATAGTTTTAAATTTGCTAAGAGAATGCAAATTCTCATCACAAAATATATGTGAAGTAGTAAGGTGATAGATGTGTTAACTTGATTTTGGCAATCATTTCACAATCATATGTATATCAAACCACCCTGTTATATGCTTTAAATATATACAATTTTATTTAAAATCATACCTCGATAGAGCTGAGAAAAAAAAAATCTCTAATTGAACTAAGTTAAACTGATTTAAACATTTAAATATTTTTCTTCTAATGCATGTATAGGTGTTTACAAAGAAGTCCTGAGGAGTTATTTAAAAACTTATATTTTTTTATGCTTTCAAATTTTACCACGAGTTGATTTACAGGGCTCTGCTATGTAATTCTGTTTTTTGGTGTGACTTATATTGCTTTGATTCAGGATGGACATGTAGAAAGAATAGTGCTAGAGTACATGCCTAGGAAAAGCTAACACTGTGAGAAGAGACTAACAGACAATAAAAATACCCATTGAACAACAGCAGCAAGGTTATGGACAAATGGATAAAGAACACTATTTGAAATGGCTCATCAAACACAGTCCTTGACAAACACAAGTATTTAATGAATAAGCTCAGTGAGGAAACAAAACGGTGGGTAGGCAATGTGATGACTACTGTCTGTTTCAGAGAGCAAAACGTACAATATTAAATCTGCAATGAGCACATGGGTTGAGGTGAGGCCTTTACCATGAATCCTGAATTTTGGAGGAGTGCTCATTTCTAGATATTTTGGGAGTAGAATGAGGACCTAAATTTTGGAGCAACATTTGCGAGAATTATTAAATGCCATGACTGAAGCTCTGATAGCAGATTAGACAACCATGAGATAAGCAATGGGAGGAAGCCAAGGAAGAGAGTGCAGACATCAAGTTGAAGGTTTTGTACAGAAAAGTTAATTTGGTGCCTAGCATATGCACATCCTGTAACACCAGTACTCATAATGTGTTTTTTTTACTTAATTAGAATTGTCATACTTCAGACACATGGAATAATGAATGCAGCATTTACCTAGCACACAAAATACCAATTCCTAACTCTGTGAGGACTGCTATCTGGTTTAACTAATTTTATATAAGTGGAAGAGTTTTATTAGGTCACCACAGTCTTAATTACCTTGTAGTACAGTAATTTGTTATAAGAATAAAATTGGTCATGACATTTGGCAGGCAATTGTTTTTTAAATTAATTGTAGAAAGAGAGGAAGAAGGAGGGAGAGAGGGAGATAGAAACATTGATGCAAGAGAAACATCAACATCGATCAGCTGCCTCCTGTACCCTCCCTGCTGGGGATTGAGCTTGAAATGTGGGCATTTGCCCTGACTGGGAATTGAACCAGTGACTGCCTGGTGCATAGGTCAGAGCTCAACCACTGAGCCACACCAGCCAGTCATGGCAAGCAATTTTGTTTAATCAACCATTTATTTGGATTATAGAACACTACAGTAGCCATAATAGCAAAATGTCATGAATTATTTCTGTACTCGCTAACAATTTCATGGTATTTAAGAAGGAAAAAAAAGTCTTTCATGCTTTAAAATAAAAAAAAAAAAAAAAAGATAATTTGAAATGTAGGGCATAAAGGGGTAGAAATGAGATTTTCTTTTGTAGAATAATACTGAAAAAAATTGACTTTTGTGAATAAGAAAATATTGCTTCTGTCCTCAGGGATTAGAAACAATAGAAGAAATTGTAGCACTATGTGTAATGGTATGATACATCCTTGCTGCACTTAACTAATGCTTCTCAAGATTACAACTAAATATTCTCATTTGCAAAGGCACAAAATAAGGAACGTTCCTTCTTCCTTTTCTAAGCTTTGATACAGATGGCAGAGGGAAATCTTCCCAATGCCACTCAACTGCTGAAAACAGTTTCGCAGTGACAGAGCATTATTAAAGCTAAGTAGGACCTATAAGAAGTGTATTTGTTAACAAAAGGTAAAGGTTCAAAGTCCTAGCTGTGATTTACTTGTAAATCTTGAAGTCATGAACCAGATTTCTTCATATTAAAATGAAATAATATTAACTCCATGTGCCCTTAGAGTTTTGTAAGGATGAATCAAAATATCATATGCATTATCATTTATAATTTCAGTGGTTTACAATTCCACTCTTTCTTTAGATAGCAGTCCCCTATGTGGCACGACAATTCAGATTATTGAAGAACCTAAAAAAAAGTGTAATTCTTTTTTTTTTCTTTTTATAAACCAAGTTATGAAATTCAATATTTTACTTTAGAGCAGAAAACCAGTCATCCTCTCAAACCACACACATTTCCTAATTCTCAGCTAATCAGGAGATGCTGACGAAGGATTTAATACCTCAAGAAGGAAAGAAAAAAAAAAGAGAGTAGGGAATATTACTACTGTGTTTGGTTATTTGTTTGTTTTTTGTTGTGTGTGGGGGGGGAGGGAGGGAGAGAGGTAACAAGAGCGAGACCTCTAGAAGTGGCATGTTGTCTGAAGGATTGGCATAAACATGTTGAGACTCCTGGGGACCCCAGGAGTTGGCATCTACCTTGCTGACAGGGAATGATCCTTCTTGATCTCTGTCACCCTCATTCCTGGTAACAGGAACTTCCTTGTGTCTCTCCTCCCAGGCTTACCAGGTTAAAGCAGATCCGTTATATTCACAGCTGACTATTTGGCATCCACCCTGGTGCCTGGCCATCCATAAATGTGAGACTCAGCTGAGTAAACCTGAGATTGCCTGTTTTTCTCAGTCTTCTTTGTAGGCTCTGCCTCATCTATTCATTTCTCCCAATCACCCTGCACACTGACACTAAAGTGGCTGTTTCAAGTGTAAAAGTTCATCAGGACAACACATGGCTAAAAATGTGACTCCACATATGAGACTTCCAGGCTTTTCGTTATCAATCTACAGCCTCTGGTTCTGAACGTATTTCTCACACTCTTCTCATATGCTATGCTCTCTGTTCATATGGGGATTACTGGCAATTCTTAATATATTGCATAGTCTTTTCTTTCTCTAGATATTTGCACATGATATGCCTTCTACATCGGTATCCTTCACTCTCATCCATCTATGAAAATTAGCTCTTCATTTCAGATTTTCTTCAGAATTCTCCCTTATAACTATTTACATACACATACATGCTTGTCATGCTTGCCACCACCACTCTCTCCTCTCATGTTAAAGGCAGGCACTGCTAATCCCTCACAGCATCTTCACAGAACACAGATTCAGAACAGGTCTCAGCATCCATTACCAGTTGCTTAGCAATGTCATGTAAGCTACATTTTTCATAAGGCCTGCAATACTGCATCACTCACAAGACACAAAGTACACTATATTCTGTGTAAATGGTGCCCCTCAGAATTGTGCAACCGGGGCCACCCCCTTTTCTTATCCCTAACATATCACTTAGATAATAGCTCATTCTACTCTTATAAGTATCTGTATGCTGGCTTGTCTTCTTATCTAGACTGTGGAACTTATTTAAGGCAAGCATGCTTTACTTTGGACTCACACTAAGAATAGCAGGTAACACGTAGAAGACACACCACACACAAGCACATAAATTAATTAAATGAATGCAAGCAATTTAGAAACAGAATTAAGTCAATATTTTGATGCTTAGATCCAAATAGGCTAATGAAAAATACAAGAAACTTATGTAAATTCCATTAGAAGCTTATTCTTTTTATATTGCCTGTGTAGGAAAAATACTAAGAGTGAGAGTTTGGTACAGAAATACAGTGCCCCATAAATCCTAGTATCTGATCAAGGGCACCTTTGAGGGAAAGTGAGATATTCACTAATATTTCTCAGGAGCCAGTTAAACATATCTATAATCCACTACGAAAGAGCAGAAAATATCTTTGTTAAAAGATAAGACCTTGGAGGAGGAAGAACTATGTGTGGTTTTAATGGGTAGGTACCCCCAGGAATTCCTAAGGAGGCAGATATCTAAGACATCACAGTAAAGGAGCAAAAATTCCACTTGCAGGATATATTAAAAATGTAAGGGTGAGAATAATGTAGATACAACATGTTCTTCTTTTAAAATCAGGTAGGTAAAATTGATTTGCTTTTTGAATATTACGTGTATTGTTTAAGTTTTAATATGTGAGGATGCTGGTACCATTTAATCCTGGTTTTTGATCATTATATTTATGGATATGCAAATACATCTGTGTTGAAATAGAGACCAAGAAAGCTCTAAGTCTAAGCCATCATCATCTCATACCTGGACTATTACGGTAGCCTCCCAGCATCCTCCCAGTGGGTGGCCTCCTTTGTTCTTTTGACTCAGCATGTAAGAGTCTGCATGCATCTCAGCCAGAATGATCATTTTTAACCTTAACCAGGGCCTGCCATTCCTCTGCTTAACGGTCTCCATCAGCCCCCATCTCACTCAGAATAAGAACTGACCATGGCCTAAAAGACTGTGTACCCTCCAGCCTGTGGCCTCTTCTCATCTACTTTGTGTCTCACTGCTGTGTTCTAGCCATATTAGCCTCTTGCTCTTTCTCAAATGTGCACATCCACATCAGAAGTGAATTGTTGCCGTTTTCTCTGTCTAGAAGACTCTTCTGTCAGTTGTCCACATAACCCATTCCCTCACTGTAATTACCTCCATTTTTCATAGAACCCTGTTCTGCCTCATCACTGTCTCCTGTAATTCTCATTCCTGTTTTGCTTTTCTCCCTAGCATTAACACATGAGATACATTACAAATGCTATTCATTTATAAATGATATCTTTCAAGTAATTTGTTTATCAGTGGGTAGTTCATTGGCTCAACTGCATCAGTCTACACTTTAAAATGCATCCATAGTTGATAAAAAAAAAGGCAAGGGCATACAACGGAGTAAAGGCATTCTCTTCAATAAATGGTGTTGGGAAAATTGGACAGGTACATGCAAAAAAATGAAACTAGACCACCAGTTTACACCATACACAAGAATAAACTCAAAATGGATAAAACATTTAAATGTAAGTCATGAAACCATAAAAACCCTAGAAGAAAATATAGGCAGTAAAATCTGACATCTCACATAGCAATATTTTTGCCAATATATCTCCTTGAGCCAGGGAAACAAAGAAAAAAATAAGCAAGTGGGACTACATCAAATTAAAAAGCATCTGCACAGCAAAAGAAACCATCAACAAAATGAAAATGGACACACCGAATGGGAGAAAATATTTGTCAACGACACATCTGATAAAAGATTAATATCCAAGATATATAAAGAACATATAAAACTCAACACCAGGAAGAAAAACAACCCAATTGAAAAATGGGCAGCCCAAGGTGGGTGGCTCAGCTAGCTGGAGCATTGTCCCATACACCAAGAAGGTTGCAGGTTCAATTCTGGGTCAGGGCACATACCTAGATTACGGGTTGGATCCCAGTCAGGGAGCATACAGGAGAAGCGGATCAATGCTCCTCTCTCACACTAATGTTTCTCTCTCTCTCTCTTTCATTGTCTCTCAATATCAATAAACATATCCTCCCTCCTGTGAGGATTAAAAAAAATGGGCAAAGGACCTAAATAGACACTTCTTCAAAGAGGACATATAGATGGATAACAGACATGAAAAAATGAGCAAAGTCACTAATCATCAGAGATGTAAATTAAAACCACAATGAAATATCACCTCATACCTGTCAGATTGTCTATAATCAATAAATTCACAAACAATAAGTACTGGCAAGGATGTGGAGGAAAGGGGAACCCTCATGCAATGTTGGTGGGAATGCAGATTGGTGCAGCCACTGTGAAAAATAGTGTGGAGTTTCCTAAAAAAATTAAAAAATGGAACTCCCTTTTGATCCAGTGATCCCACTTCTGGGAATATATCCTAAGAAACCCAAAACACTGATTTGAAAGAATGCATGCACCCCTATGTTCATTGCAGCATTATTTACAATAGCCAAGATCTGGAAAAAGCCCAAGTTCCCATTAGTAAATGAGTGGATAAAAAGCTGTGGTACATTTACACAATGGAATACTATATGACCATTAAAAAAAAAAAAGGAAATCTTACCCTTTTTCAACAGCATGGATGGATCTGAAGATTATTATGCTAAGTGAAATAATCTAGTCAGAGAAAGACAAATACCATTTGATCTCACCTACATGTGGGATGTAATAAACAAAATAAACTGATGAACAAAATAGAAACAGAGGCATGGGTACATGGAACAGACTGACAGCTGTCAGAGGGAAGAGGGTTGGGGGACTAGATGAAAGAAGGTGAAGGTATGAAGAAAAAAAAAAAAAAATATATATATATATATATATATATATATAAAATGCATAGAGACAGACAATAGTGAGATGATTGCCAGAGGGAGCCAGGGGAAAGCAGGTAGGGGTTGGTGGAGGTGAGCAAAGGGGAGAAATGAGGAGGGAAAGAGACTTTGTTTGGGTGGTGGGCACATGATGCAGTGTGCAGATGATGTTTTATTGAGTTGTACACTTAAAACCTGTATGGTTTTGCAAACCAATGTCAGCCCTGATAGTTTCAATAAATAAAAAATAAACAGGAAAAAATAACTAAAATGTATTTAAAGAAGTTGATTTGCATGTGGCATTTTAAAATTGTCATTTGAAATAACAGTACAATTGCTAAAGACTAGTGAGAGAACTTCAAAAAACTAGTGAAGAAACTAGTGAAGGAATGTTACCTAACTTGGTTTGCAGTGAGAAACAGTGGGGAGAATTTTATCACAAACTTTATATATTCAGAGAAACCTAATTGTCATATATTTGCACTTAGCTGAAAATGTAATTGCAAAACCAATTTAACGACATCATTACTTACCAGATGTGACATAGTTTTAGAGCTAATTTTCCTTAGTAATTATCACCTAGAAATGTATATCAGTTTGGAATAAAATAATTATTTGTTCGGGTTTTTTTTTTTAGCCATGGATGAAAACAGGGAACTCAGTGCTATAGCCTTATGGTTGAAGTATTCACCTTTCTAGGTTTCATCCTGCGGTGCGCAGGTCTAAATAAAATATCTTTGTGAGAATTAAGTGCTATGTCACTGGAGGTAAAGTACTGCTTTCATGTTCACATTTGACAGGCAGAAGAACAAGTTTTGGAAGCACTTCCTTCAGAATTAAGTGACATTGTTAGGCTTCTAGAGTATGTCAAATATAGTTTTATAAACTATAGTCATTTTTATATATTTTTTTCTATGAAAAAGCTTAAGGTAAATGAGTCTTATATATAAAATATATATTTCAACATGAAACTCTATGCTTCCATATCCTGCATGTTGTCACTTCCTGCCACATTTATTATAGCTATTTTCATTTTTAACATTTTCATATATAATTTCTATTTCCTTTGATTTGCCTATAACATTTTATCCTTGAACATATTGCCCTTAACAAGGGCTTCACACAGCAGTTGAAGTTCTACTTTAATACTACTTGAAATATGTATCTATCTGTTTACACGGCTGTCTCCTCTATGGACTGGGAGCTCCTGAGGTCTGGACTCTGCCTTAACCATCGAAATGTCCCAAGGGCTTACTATGGTTGTTCAGAGTAGACCTGCTTGGGGAGGGGAGAAACTTCCATTCTCTATCTCTAAGTTTCTTTACCTATTAAACAAAAGGAGTCTATTGAATAGATCATCTAATAATTATATGTACAACTTGGACATTGGGCCAGGTAATTTCCATTTGCTCCTCTTGGTCATTCCACCATTTTTTAACCCTGCTCTCTTCTCTAGAAGGCTGATCTATGTGAATAACAACAATGGGCTTTCTTGCTTCCAGTTTCTAATTGGGTTTGACCACAGGGACCCCCTGGCCACACTTCACAGGTAGAAGAAAATAAGTCTAGCACTTACGCATCTGGATCTCTTCCTGTCTACTAACCTCAGGTTGAAAGTGTCCTTCACGTAAAGGAGACAGCTCCTCTCAAGATGGTTTTTCTTTAGGACTATCTCATTCTATGTCCCAGAAACACCTCTACTAGCCTGTTCAGGTCTAGAGATTATAATGGCTCTACAATCACTAGCACAAAACACTGCACTAATTCTTGTGTTTCTCCTACATCCTGTCCCTACTTTTATAATGGGTCCTTAATAAATCTTATTTACCCTTATTTGTACATGACCTGTTTCCTGCTGATGCACTGACTAGCATAGGCATTATGGAGAAAGCACTCATAGTATCAACATAATTTTGGTTATTCCGTATATATGTACAAAATGTATATACATGTTTATTATATATCTGCCAACTTTACTTGTGTGAATACCTATATTACACATAATTATTAAAATATAAAATACTATTTCCAATGACACAAATGCTACCTCAGTGTGCAGCTTAATGGACTGGTTTCAGATAGTAGCAATCATGGTTCCTACAATGGATACTTATTCTGCAACTACAACTGCCAGTTTTGCAAAACATCAGTATGCTTTGGATTTGTGCTTAGCCTGAAATTTTGCTCAAAATAGGCCATTCCAGTCTTGAGGTGCACATCTTCAGACTTTAATGTTTAGCTTGTCACCTTTCTTCCATTTGAATTTCTCGGATTTGCCCATGGCACTTCCCCCTTGAACATACAGTCTTTAACAAGGCTTGCACCCAGCAGTTACATTTCTGCTTAAAAACGTATAAAGTTATCCAAAGTGAGTAATGAAAGTGACAGAGGTCTCTTTCACCTCTGTAATAAATTCCTGCCCTTCAAATGTGAAGAAAGTTGTTGAAATGTGTGCTTGCTTTTTTATTTGAGAATATTCAATTTTGCTATGAAAGGAAATAAACAGGAGTGATGAAACTCATAAGAATGTTAAGCGCAGATAGTGAGAAAGCTAGTAGCTTATGAGAGAAATCTCTTAGGATGTGTCAAGTATAGGTATGGATAAGCAAGTTGCTTGTAACACATAGGCAGAATTCAAAAGAGATGTTAGTTGTAAGACAATGATTTCTAAGATGTTTTAACGATAGAACAAATGGAATGTATGATAAGAGTGTTTCTTATAGAAAGGAAGAGAGAAAAACTAAGCCATAAGATAAGATTTTCTCAGTTCATGGTTATGCTATCCATAACCTGGCTGCGTATTGGTAGCACACTTAATAGTACCATTCTGGCTCCACATATGTTTTGCTCAAAAAATGCAGATAAAACTCACACCTGTTCAGCGCTACTTGATGAGCTCTTCAGGGGCCATGCATACTTGCCTGATTCTCTCAAATATACCAAATGCTTTCTCTTGCCCAGGCACTATTTGCTGGTCCCTTTTATTCAAACATCAACTCTAGTTTTCAAAACTCCATCATCCATGAGCAGGGGTAATGAGGAAGGCTGGAGGTGGGGGTGGGAGGGAGGGGGACTTATAAATGTTGCTACCCTTAGAATCTAGAATTCAAGTAGCATGGGCCTATCTGCTTACCTCTAGTTGTACTTCATTCCTTTCCTCTCATTCTTGATATGTATTTAAAATTGACTTAATATCTGTGTGATTGCAGAACCGTAATTTTGACTGTGAGCCTTTCTGTTGCTCCATGACCCCTGAGGTGGCTTTTCTAGAAGGGGTCTAGGATGCTATTATTCCATGTTGGTAATTTTTCACATAGCAGTTGCACTTATTGTGAATAAAGGTTGCATGCCATTTGTTTTGTTCAGAATTGCCACATGATTTCATTCCTTCTCTAAGGATTATCTGGGGTTCTCACTGACTGTGACCACATACTGTATTTTCAGGATGGCTGGTTAATGCCACCCACCCACATGTTTCTCAATCCCATAACTTGGATGCATGTTCTCTTCTAGATCAAGCCCTTATGCTGACACCATTCTATTTGATTAAATCAGTAGCTCTCAAACTTGTTGCTCATGAGATTATCTCAAGAACTGGAAAGAATGATGTCAGGGTATCTTCCCAAAGATTCTAATATAATTGACCTGAGAGGTGGCCTGTGCATCAGGATTTTAAAGGCTCCCAAATAACCCCAATGTCAGCAAGATTTGAGAACCACTGCATCTAACCAATTGACAACAGTTTTGGGGGACAGTTTTTAAGTAAAGCAATAAGAAAAAATGATATATAAGGTTCAAGAAGTTCACTCCTCTAAGATGCAAAGTTGATTTGTTGTGTGGTTAAATACTCAGAAACCTAAGCATATATGTTCTTTTTTACAGGCAAAAGGAAAGAAACCATTATTTGTAGAGTTGATCCTGGAAAATATATGGAGTTTGTATGATGCTGTCTTTTAAATGCCGTCTTTTAAAGGTTAATAAAATGACCTAGGGCAAGACCACACATCTGGCCAGCCCAAAGTTCAGACCCTGAAATTTAAATTTATTTAGGTCCCTGCTGCAGCTGGGCACCAATGGGAGTTTGCTCTATCTTAAATTTTGGGGACAATTTTAGGGGTACAGTGTCTGAAGATAACTTTCAGGAAAGCAACATTCATTCCACTCATCTCCTGTGCAGGCTGAGAGAATACAAGGAACCAGAGACCCTTGTCCTTGACTTTCCTACTCTAGAAAGAGTTGTGTGCTTTTAGTATTGTCTGGGGCAATGCATATATAAGGGTTGCCTTGCATTTCCCCATTACTCTTTCCTTGTCCCACATAAGCCCAACTGTATCATCTACCACAGAAAATAAATATGTTTGTCCACCTCTACTAAACAGGGCAGATAAAATCAGGAACTAGCAGTCGATCTTTTATCGTAAGTAAATTAATGGTTTTCCTTAGCATTACTGTACTTGCAGTTACTACTCTTTTCATGAGTAACCTTCATTGCTGTAGCATCATTTGTCCTTACTGGATACCAAGCGCACATTATTTGTAACAATTTCTTAAAATATTCAAACTATATATATGAAATTATGTTATTTTGACTGAAAAATAACTGAAGAAACTATTTTCTTTATTCTCGGCATGTTGATTTTCCTTCTTTCTTTTTCGTGTAGCCAGGCCCAAATTTTGCTTAGCTCCTTTCTCTGATTCTTACGCTATTTACTTTTTCTTTTGCCAATTGGCTGTCACATGTTCCCAGGTGACTTTCATTCACTGCTTTTTATGAGATTTGTAATTTGTGACTTACAGAATGTTAAATTAATAGAAGCAAAACCTTTAAACTCAAGGCTTCAGAGCACTTATGTTTCTTATAGTTTTAATTTAATTTTGTATCTGAAATATGAAGCTTTGTTAGCTACACAAGGTGACAAAACAAACTACATCAATTCTGTAGACAGTTTCCAAATTGAGGTTTGAATTGTGGTTTAGTTACTCTATGATCTTGAGTAAGTTATTTATATATCTGCAAAACAAGGCTAATAATGCCATACTTTCATAGTTGTTGACAAGAATATACATGTATTATTCACACACATACATTCCTCTATGTTTTTATTTCTCTATCATCTATATCTATCTATCATCTATCTATCTATCTATCTATCTATCTATCTATCTATCTATCTATCTATCTATCATCTATCTATCATCTATCTATCTATCTATCTATCTATCTATCATCATCTATCATCTATCTATCTATCTATCTATCTATCTATCTATCTATCTATCATCTATCTATCATCTATCTATCATCTATCATCATCTATCTATCTATCTATCTATCTATCTATCTATCTATCTATCATCTATCTATCTATCTATCTATCATCTATCTATCTATCTATCTATCATCTATCTATCATCTATCTCTATCTATCATCTATCTATCTATCTATCTATCTATCTATCTATCTATCTATCTATCATCTATCTATCTATCTATCTATCTATCTATCTATCTATCTATCTATCTATCTATCTATCATCTATCTCTATCTATCTATCTATCATCTATCTATCTATCTATCTATCTATCTATCTATCTATCTATCTATCTATCTATCTATCATCTATCTATCTATCTATCTATCATCTATCATCTATCTATCTATCTATCTATCATCTATCTATCATCTATCTATCTATCTATCTATCATCTATCATCTACCTATCTATCATCTATCTATCATCTATCATCTATTCATATAGTATTTAGAACATATTAGTGCTCCAAAATGGTAGTTACTAATAGTTTACCAAGTCTGGGCTGAACCAAGGTTGGTGACCTAGGTGGTGGGTTAGTGGAAACACAGATCTTGTCAATTAATTTTTAGACATATCTTCACAGTCATTCTAAGGAAAGGGCATCAAAATCTCACAAAAGGAGAATTTAAGAGAGAGGGGTGCAGGCAGAATGTGGATTTGAACATAATGTACCCACATGACTTTCCCTGTGAATGATGACTAAGTGTAGGCGACTTCTTATAACTTTTCACATTGCAGATGGAATTGTACAAACTACTAGATTGGAAACTTGTTAGTTAAAATCTTAATATGTCTGACTGATCTGTTTCATTTTGAAATTTACTTCAATTTTTAAAAGTATTTATTTCAGTGAAGTGTGCAAAAGAAGATTAAAATACGGTTCTTGACTTCATTGAATTTGTAATCTCAATAGAAAAACAAGAGATATACATGAGAAAGAGTCTAGATATTGCTACAAGGTGGTACACGATTACAAGTTGATGATTTGCATAGATAAGTGCAGATAAGGTCTTGAAAGAAAGAGATCAATGTGGGTTGGAATTAGATGTTTTACTAGAAGACATGTAAATTGAGCTGGCTTTAATCTATTTTGAGGTTAAGGGATAGAAGGTATTTTCTGATAGCAAATGATTTAAACTATGCTTTCCTATCACATAGGGATTCATTAAATTATATTTTACTTGCTTTAATTTTTCTTAGAGTTATAGGGTTATTCATTTTTAATACCTAATTTTCAGGCTTTGACATCAAAGGGAGATAGTTGAGGAGTGTTCTGTTGCCTTAGTGCTGAGCACCTTGCTTAGCAGAAGTGCCACACAGCTTCTCATTTGTAAAACTTCATGCGTTTACAGGGAGCTTATTGCAGTAGCAAGGTACAAAAATTCTTTCAATTTAAATTATCTTCAAACTGAGAACTAGACTTTAAAATGTCTTAATGAAGAAAAACCCATGTGACCACCCAGCCTAATCGTAGGTGCTGCCTGCCTTCCAGTGCCCTCTTCAATTTACATACCTAATTCCTCTCTGCAGAAACAGATCACTGCATGACTTTTGCTGGAGGAAAGCAATGGTGAGAGATTTTTGTAAGGTACACATGTCTCTGGAGGTTTAAAGTTAAAAATTAATCTTATAAAGAGAACTGACTTCATACATATTCTGACTGAAATTAAAATGAACATTGGATATTTCTAAAGGGATCTTGTGAAACAGTGCCAGTGGAAAAATTAAAAACACGCACACACACTTCTGTGGCTGAAGTGGCGCGGGGATCAGTGCAGCTGAGTAAGCTGTCAGGCCCATCAGCCCTGATTGGCTTTCATTTTAAATGCTTTTCGTCCTCCACCACTGTATCTGGGGAACACGGACTCTATGTGCCATGAAACTGAACTGAAATCTCCTTTTTGCATTTGACTGCTTTCTCTTCGCTCTAGCCTGAATCTGGATCTGAGGGAAAGATTGAAGATAGGCCGTAGTTAAATATTAAATGCAGATTGACAGTAGATAGCTTCTATCTAAGTCTGAAGAAACAACAAGGGATAAAACCAGAGGAGCACTGAGAAGGGTACGGAGCCAGGGCTTATGGGAGTGGCTCAGAGACTTTGGAGAACGCCTGAAAGACAAGAAGGCAATGGGATTCAATTTATATTAGTTTCCCAGGGCTGCCGGAACAAATTACACACACTTAGTGACTTAAAACACATGAAATGTTTTCTCTCACAGTTCTGGAGTCCAGGCGTCTGAAATCAAGGTGTTGGCACAGCCGCGTTCCCTAAGTCACAAGGGGAGAATCCTGTCTCCTCTCCCAGTTCCTGGTGGCTGAAAGGGCTCCTTGGCTTGTGGCTGCGTAACTCTAACCTCTGCCTCCATCCTCACATGGCCTTCTTCCCAGGTATGCCTGTGTCACAGCTCTCCCTTTTCTTTCTCTGATAAGGACACCAGCTGGACTTAGAGACCACCCGAAATCTGGGCTGCTTTCATCTTGAGGTTCTTGGCTTAATTACACCCGCAAAGACAGCCTTTCAGAATAAGGTCACCTCCACAGTTACCTGAATTTAAGATTTGAACATATCTTTTTGTGGGCCACTATTCAACCCACCACACTATTACAGAATAAAACAGGACAGAGGAAATAACTGTCCAAAACGTGCCAAAGAGGAAAGCAGAAGAATTAACAAAAGTGAGAACAATTTTCCAAGGCAAAGCCTCAAGAGGTTCCAAGCTCCACATAAACTGGTAAGTAGGGCAAGGTTAGGAAGTGGAGGAGAAATCAGGGAAATAATGGAAGTTCTATAGATCAACGGCTATACACCTTTTTCCAACTCGTCTTTTCCTCCTTTCTGCCCCATTCTAAGATAAAAATTGGCACCAGTAACTTTCATTCCTGGTCTTCCTACCAGTGAAGACTAGAAAATAACACTCAAATAATACATGTTCTTCCAGAGGTGGGTTAATCTTCTGGGGTATTATTACTTTTTGGCATGTTAGAGGAATCTCAGCTGCTCTCTTTCTATCTACCATAAACCTGTGTTGACATTTCTGTCCACATATAGATTTAAGAGCCAAACTTCTTACTCAGAATAAAGACCTATTCTGGAGGAAATTATCCACAACTGAAACAAAATCTCTTATAAGCTATCTGTGGTCATCCACACAGTCTATACAAGTGAATAAAAATAGGGAACCAAGGATCATCCAACACAAGAAGAAAAGCCAACACCATGGAAGAAAAAGATCAAGATTTTTAGGATCATTCATATCAATTATGACAATTTATACTGAAATAGTGCTTACTATGTGCTAGACACTGAATAAAAGTCAAGTTAAAATAAAATAAACTTTAAAAAATTCAAATTACTCTCTTAAGTAAGATTTGAAGGAGCTATTGACTTAGTTTTCCTATCTGTGAAATATTGTTAGAAGATTAAATTAATAGATGGAGGCACTTAAAATCGAATTAGCATGGTTGTATCAAAAGAGCAACTCTCCTCCAGAATTTAGATAAAGGCCATTTTCTTGAAAAACGGTCCTTACATTACCTGTATTACTCTGAGTCCATGCAGGAGACTGACACCACATGGTATTATAAACACAGGAAGCCTTAATATAAAGAATCATTAAGTAATGAAAGGACAGTAACTATCAGTTGCAGTGAGGAAGGTAATAGGTGACCTAGTTTTGAGGAAGAATGTCCAGAAAAGGAAAAGCCATGGGAGCCTTTCCATGGCTTGAGCACAGACCTTTTTGGAGAAGGGATGGTTGCAGTCCACTGGATGTCTGAGAAGTACATTAGTTTTCCCAGACCAATAATCCACATTCACTAGGCAAGAAAGAAGCACCCCTCCAGGGAGCAGGCAAACTGCAGCTGAAGGAGTTGGGGTACTGGTGGTGATAAGAGAAGTACGCAGTGTCTGTGTTGGAGCAGTGAGAACAAGTTACCAGGCTGGGCTGGTACTGCAATGTCACTGAGGGACCACAAATTCTGGAGTCACAGCTAGAGGAGAGCTTCCTCACACTTGCATTGTTTAGCAGGGGTGCAGGGGCTGGAAGCAGCTAGAGAAGTCCTTCCTCCTGCAGCATCACTCCATCGCCCTCTACTGAGACATTCTAACATTGTGCGCACTGTGGGGAGAAATGCTAAAAGGAATCCAATCCATTATCACAGATCAGGTATTGAGAATGGATTAAAAGCTGAGAGACAGTAAATTGACAACTATAACAGAATCTAAGAAACTGCATTGAAAAATAATTGTATAATTGAAAATCAGCTACTTTCTTGTCCCTGAAGTAAGGCAATGAGAGAATTATTAAATGTTCAGCGTAACTTGTTTTATTTTCACATTATTGGACTATGGGTATAATAGGTAGCATTTATTTTAATGCCAGGTACCCTTAAAAGCAGTTCAGATGTGTTAAAACACTCAATGCTCACTACAAACTTTTGAAATAGGTACCATTATTATTTATACCAGAGGAATCTGACATGCTCTATTGACCTTAATTTTGGAGCCAATAGCCACAGTCTTTATAGCCACTTCTGGAAAGACAAAGAAAATTTGAAGTGTTCTAGTTAAACAAATATCATGATAAGTTTTATAAAATTACACCTCTGTACACATATAAATGGTCTTATAAAACTTAAATAGCAGCTATTGGCAAAATTTAATTGACCATGAAATCTAATTATTTTTATTTTTCATTAGGAAAAGTGGACAGTTTCCTAGAAACATTAGTTGTGCTTTACCACTTCAAAGAGGTCAATATCTAAATATCTAATCTTTCCAAATTAGGTTACTTTTTCTTTTCTTTTTGCCAGAACTATGGGGGTAAACTACCTCTCTACTAGAATAGTGGACATTTTGTTATTGTTGGCATTGTTATTTTGGTAACAAATCTTTCTTGCTTTCAGTTAAATATAGAATAAAAAATTCATAGAGCAAAACTTGTCTTAGTAGGCTTTTGTGTCATACACTGAAATAATACAGGACGTGGCAAAAGTACATTTACAGATGTATGTGACAGTTTATTCTTATTTTATTCTTATTAATTATTGTATTTATTGTAATTATTGTATTCTTATTAATTATTGTATATGAACCTACTTTTGCCCACTCATGGTGTATTGAAGAGAAATATATTGGGGGGAAATGTTAATGTTAAGGAAACACACATTTCTTTAATTGCCTTTTGTTCTTAAAAGATTGTTAAAGCTTAAATCTTAGCACTGATCAGGATACTGAAAAGTAAAAGGAAATTCTAATTTTTTCTCAAAAAGAGACAACCCCCTTTTTGCCTAATGAACACACCAAGCTTAATAGAATATGCTGCCTGGCCCAAGTATTCCTGCCCCGTCCACCAGGCCAAGATGGCCACAGTAGTAACCTGTCCCCCTGCAGGGGAACAAAGGAAAAAGTATTTAGTTTGTGAGGAGAAGACAAAATTGCACTCACCAAAAGGTGATGTCATTAAAAAAGACAACATTGCTGCTGGAAGCTCAAATTTTTCTTGCTTTCAGTTAAATATAAATAAGCATAACTTCTTGACAAAGAAACTTCTTTGCCTTGGGAACATTAGCTTTTTTTAGAATATTATTTTTATTGTGAAAATGAAGACAATAGTTCTATTGAGTCATCTCAGAGAAAATACTTTTTCTGGAAAAATAATCAACACATAAACTGGTACATATATGTGTGTACGTGTATGTGTGTGTTTAGTTGAAATATCTTGATAAAAAATATAGTTTTTCTCATTGCACTATTCCAGGAACAAGGAAGCAGCTGATTTACAATTATAAAATTATTTTCCAATTTGTTATAGTTGTCATTTTTTTTTTTTTACTTCATGATAGAGTTTAATTATTCAAAATGCTCACTTTTATAGCAACACTTAACTGTTCAAAATTATAGCCTGCAATCTTCAATGCTTCATCAATTTCTTCTGTAGTTTTAGTCTCTGCCATTACAGTTGCTAAATAACAATTTATCTGCAATGTTTTTTGCCTAGACGAAGTGGATTTATATCCCAAGGTAATTTGACATTGCCCATAGGTCATAGTTTTATACATATAACAAGTAGCACTAACAGTGTCTTAAAACCCTGGGTGCTCCTAAATAAATTTTCCATATTTAGGTTTGCAACGAAGTTTCACATTTACATTTAAATTTGGATGTTTTTGATGATTTGAAAACTTTATATTACTGAAAAGATGATGTCCTTGGCTCATATCCAGGCTCCCCGTTTTACTTCCTGCTTGAATTGTCCTGTTCAAGTCATTTAACCACTCTCTATCCCCCTCAGGTTGCTCTGTTAGGAAATGAGCATAATTTCTGTCTATCCTTCAGGGTTATTGTGAGGGTAGGGTTGGAACCATGCCTGTGGTAACAATTTATGACCTGTGAGACAGTGCTCTAATTGTCCTCCTGGGAATCTCTGTTTCAGTTTATCTGCTCCGCCCTCATTTTTGGAAATGGACAAAACTGGCCCCCTCCCAAATGATGTCTGCAACAACTTATTGCATACTTCCTCAAGGGAAGGCTTAAGGCTGAGAGTGTCTCCAAACTCTGCAGACATAAAATTAAACAGAGATGGTAAAAAGAGCCTGAGACTTGGAATCAAAAGGAGGGGGGAAATGTGGAGCAGTCATCCCCAGCTATGAGGCTTTGGGCAATTTGCTACTGCTCTGAGTTTGTTTCCACATTAGCAAAATCGAGATAATATTTGAACTCAACACTTTGCATAGCTGTTGTGGAGATCAGCTTTAGAAATGTAGGTGAAAGTGCTCTACAAATCATAAAAATAGACATAAATTATAAAAATAATGGAGGGATAATTATAGATGATAACTTTCATTCAGGCTCTCTTTTGAATATTTATGTCCTGATGTGTTGCTTTTACATGGTTTTTCTTCTATATCCAATTTTTTAACATAATTTTACCTTTTTCCATATTTAAACATATCAAGAGACTCCTGTGTATTAGTTAATTGAAAGCTAATTAGATCAACTAAGATAAAAAATCTTTAATCAGAAATAAGACTGTTTATACTCGGATTATAAAACAATATTTGCTAAAAGTGTTTCTGTTGAAAATTCTTTTTTATATGTTACTAAAAGATTTTGTAAGAAGCAAATAGAGTTCTTCATGCCCAAGGAAAGTATTTTTAAAGATCCACTCAGTAAACCAGAAAGAAAAAACTCATTTCAAATCACAATTGACTTGATCAGAATAATTTTCAAAATGTTAATTTGTAATTGACGATCTGTGCTGAATTATTTCTTTCCAGTTTGGGGACTACTTTCTATTGTACCTGACTTTTCTGAAATGAGAGGAAATATGTGCTCTACACTGTACTGACTCTTGGGATTTAAAATATGTTTTTATCATTTCAACTTTTGCTTGCAATTTTACAGCTGTGATTCTGCTCTTCTTTTCTGATTTTCAAATATCACCTACATCAAGCAATATATAAAGCATTGTCTTTCTTTGAACGCATATGGTGAAAATTGTTCAAGCAGATGGCTAACTAGTCATTGTTAACAGAGGATCCAGTGTTGGCTCAATTGTAGCTGAAATGGAGTCCAATTTAATAGCTCAAATGAGGACAAGAATTAAATTGGAAATTGCAGTCTGAAATATTCTGCATTTGATCATAAAGAGATTATAGGAAGGAAAGAACACAGTGTAACTGTATTTTAAAAGGAGCCAGGCTTCTGATAGTTTT
This sequence comes from Miniopterus natalensis, assembly GCF_054644295.1. Lineage (NCBI taxonomy): Eukaryota > Metazoa > Chordata > Mammalia > Chiroptera > Miniopteridae > Miniopterus > Miniopterus natalensis. Next base: position 40,768,473 of record NC_142082.1, read on the forward strand.
GTGCTTTATCAGTTCATAATTAAAGTACACAATATAAATCCATTTTTAAAACACTATGTTTTTATTTATTTTTTGAGGAGAAGATAATTCATTGCAGGTGTCAGTGGCATAAAAGTTCAGCTTCTTGTGTACTGAACTTGCAAACCAATTTAGTTCGCTTTGTTGGAGGTGGAGGGGTGGCAATGGCTTTCTCCAGTCCTCTGTTCACTCTAGCTAGGTGTTCAGATGTTTGTGAAACTTCCTCTCTTATCCTCAAGCTCCCAAGATTAATGGCAGACAATTTTCTTTAGCCCAAACCGATTTCTTCCAGGATGAGGCAAAATTGAGGTTGGTCATGAGTTCTTATTTCAATAATCATATTGTGTACTAGCTGTGTAACTAGTAAAATTTGACCCTGCTCTACCGTCAGAGTGGGCCACCGTAAGACATAAGGGCTTATCTGATGAAATTTAAAACATTGAGGAGCAGAACAGTCCCACAGCCTCTTTAAGCCTCAATTCTCTCCTTCGCTAACGGAGTTAATAGTACCTACAGGAAGACATCCTGAGAGGTTATTAAAACAAGGAACTAAGGGTTGATAGAATATGCATGACCTAGAGATAAAGAAAAATAGTTAAGAGTACACACCTTCTGAGTTCAAATTATGCCCTGACTGCTTGCTTGTTGTTAGACCTTGGACAAGTTACTTAACCTCTCTTTTCTTGGATTTCCTCAGTTATAAATGGGATTAATAATAATAACTCATTCATAGATTTGTTATGAACACTAACATTTGATGAACTAATGCTTATAAAGCACTAAGTAAAGGGCCAGCACCTAGTGTTTGCCAATTAAACAGCACAGTGACAAGCACACATAAAGTGATCACTATTACTATCATATATTTATTCAAAACGAATGGAATGCTGCTGCTAAAACTTAAAAATTGCAGTATTAATGAACTGCAAAATTTAGAAACCTAAATCAAGATATCATAACAAAGTAAACTATTAACACAAATATATTTTAAACAAACCTAGCTATAATCATCTTTGTCCTAATTTTACAGTGGGGAAAAAAAAGTTATTTGTCCATGCTGACCAATATTAAAACTAATTGTCACTTTTTACTTGTAATTTTAATTTTGTTTGTTTAAATTTTGGCAAAGAATATTCAATCCCAAGCACAATTTGGGAACTACCAAATAAAAATTCTTGCATTGTTTCATGGTATTTTAAAATTATTTTCACAGGTACATGAAAGGGTGCTCATCATCACGAATCATCAGAAAGATGCAGATCGAAACCACAATGAGATATCACCTCACACCTTTTAGAATGGCTGTCATCAGAGAGACAAGCGATAAATGCTGAGGAAGAGAAAAGGCAACCACTGTGCACTGTTGGTACTATTGCAAATTGGTGCAGTCTCCATGAGAAACAGTATGGAGGTTCTTCAAAAATTAAAAATGGAACTACCATAGGATCCAGTAATTCCACTTCTGAGAATATATCTGAAGGGAACAAAAACACTATGTCAAAGAAATATCTGCACCCCCATGTTCATAGCAGAATTATTTATAAAGTCAAGATATGAAATATATATATGTATGTTTGGAAATCAGTAGAACCATAAAAAAGAAAAAAAGTCTGCCTTTTGTAACCTAGAGGACATTATGCTCAGTGAAATAAGTCAGAGAAAGACAACCTTATGATCTAACTTATATGAGAAGTTTAAAAAAAAAAACACATAGAAAAACATCAGATTTGTGGCGTAAGTACTAGAAATGTAAAGTACATGATAGTTAACACTCCTTGTCATTAAAAAAGTAAATCCTAAGAAGTTCTTATCACAAGGATAAAATCAGTTTTTCTTTCTTTTTTCTGTTTTTTTTTTTGTTTTTATTTTTGTTTGTATCCGTATGAGATGATGGATATTAACTAAACTTATTGTGGTAATCATTTTACATGTAGGTAAGTCAAGCCATTATGCTGTACACTTTAACTTTATACTGTGCTGCAGGTCAGTATATCTCAATAAAACTGGAAAATAAATTCCTCACAACAAATTGGTTGATACATTTTTTTCCAATTTCAATTTTAATAGATATATGAAAAACATTATCTGTATTGGTAATAAATATCCGTAGTAACTTGAATATTTCTTTTCCAACTTCTAACTTATTTTCTCTTTCATTATAATTCATTTAAATTAGTTGGGCCTCAATAAAGCTGGGAAAATAATTAGTTGGGCTGAATCAAGAAATGCTAAAAAGCCAGTGCATTAGTTTTATTTGCTGTCAGTAGCAAAACAATAACCAACCTCCCTGCCAAAAAACAAAAACAAAAAAACTTACTGGCTAAAAACAATAGCTACTTTAATATTTTATAGTTCTGTAAGTCACATTTCCAACAAATATAGGCCTTAAAGGCTAAAATCAAGATGTCAACAGTGCTGTGTTCCTTCAAACCAGGAGGTGCTAGAGAAGAATTTGTTCCCTTGCCTTTTTAGTTTATAGAGGCTGCCTCCAGACCTTGGCTCCTGGGCGCCTTCCTCCAGCAGTCAGGCATCACATGGCATCGCTATGACACTGAGTCTTCTTAGTCCTTAAGACTTTTAATAACCCTGTGATTGCACTGGTTCACCCAGTTAATGCAGGATATTTTAACCTCAGTTGATTGACAGCATTAATTCCATCTGCAACATTAATTCCCTCCTTGTCATGTCACCTAACATATTTGCTATTTCTAGGGATTAGGACATAAACATCTTTGGAGACGGAGCATTATTCTGTCCATCACAGCTAACAACCATAATCACTCTGTGAAATCTGTGTCTAACTAGGTTACTACAGGATCAATTCTGTAATAAAAATGATAAATTCCATTTGCCTAAAAATGTTGAGGACTAGCATAAAGTTGATGGGTTTTCTGCCCATGAGTTGAAGCAGAAAATGCAAAAAATTTTTAAAATATCATTAAATATTGAAAATATGCTGGCCTAAGGAAATTTTTAGTACTGGAACAAGATTAAAAGGATTGATTTTCACACAGCCTTTAAGGCAATGACAGTGTCCATTACATGTGAATATGTGATGTAGGCAAAGACTTTCTCAGCCTTTCAAATAAAAGTCAGCTAAGTATCAAAGTTTTATCAACTTCTATGACAGCTGTCTTTGAAGATAGTATCAAAAACTTCCCAAAAGTTTTGCTAATATAGTAAATTTCAAAGATCAATCATGGAGAATTTCGATGTGTCATTGAATATTTGTTATATATTATAATCTCCTAGGCAGGCTAAATATACTACAATGATTTAAACAACAGTTAAAAAGCAAAATATCTTCTTTTACAAAACAAAGTATTTTTTAAAGCAGAACACATTTGACAAATGTGGTAATCTCTTTGATACTCTTTACATATTTCTATTTTTTGGTATCATGATAGTTTTTGCAATTTTGGTTTTCTGATTAGGAATTTGGAAGGTGGAAACAAAATGCATCAACACAACTAAAAAATAAATTTTTACTTTGTAGGTCTTGGAAATAGTGTACATTGAGATACTTATGAATTTATATTTATTCTGTTTCCACTGAAGATCAAACTATAACACTATGTCCAGATTACCATAAAAATCAAGGAAAAGCTGAAATGTGTTCAAGTACCATTCCATTTATTTGCTAATTTTGCCAGACTGACTTTAAAATGCAATAGCCTTTTCAAGGGCCATGATCAATACTTTTGAAACTTTCAACTCTCTAGGGTCCCTTAACATCCACGGGCCATAATGTAATCAATCGCCAGCATCAGCTTATTTCGATGTTCTTTTATTCAACCTCCTGGTCTGTAGTCTTGATTCCTTTAGCTTACAGAAAATCAAAAGTAAGTCTAGAAATTGGAAGCAACATTCTCTTAAATCAAGTTCTGCATGCCTCTAAGCCTTCTGATTTTAACTCATGAGAAGATGGGCTCTGCTGATTTCTAAGTTGATAACTTCTCACAAATTCCGAGCATAGGATCCTCTTCCTGCTCAAATGCTATTAAATTCTGCCTGTAAATCAGTTTTTCTATAGTGAATAAGACCTTTAGTTGTCTGGATAAACCTTTCTTATGGTCTCAATTTTATAGTTAATCTAGATTAAATAATAACATATCCTACACTCAAACAGACCTCTGCTCCCATTAGTTGGGATTTAGCTATTCCGTAATGAGTTTGTATTCATTACTGTAATTATATAATTAAATAAATGACTGCATAAAAATAAATTTGAATTTTTAGAAATAAAATTGAATACTTTGAAAGTCTATTAACCAAAAAGTTTATGTCAAATTAGGGATGTAGTGACAACTCTAAACAAAAGGGTACAATCTGCACTCAGATTGCTTTAAAGCAATCCTAAAAGTACCCCAGCAGAACTAAAGAGAAAAACTGATGGTGTTTATAGAAGAAAGATCAAGTAAAACACTCATTAGCAGACCGATTCTGGAAAAAAAAGGGGAAGGGACTTGGTTTAATTAAACATTTGGCAAATAAATGTGTATTTCTACATATCTAATTGAAAGAAAATGTAAATACATGTTTTTAAGATTTTTACGCCTCTATGCTCTTAACAAGTTTTTCAATTAACAGCACTGAAGAAAGAGCTGTGTAGTTGATGTGTCATCCAGGGGCAAGAGCCATGGCCTTGAACTTAGCTGGCTACTTTGCATTTGCATGACCCTGGACAATAAGTTCTTAACCACTCAGATTCAGTTCCTTTAAAAAACAGAATTTATAATACTAACCTTGAAGAGATCAAATAAGTAAATATATGTGAAAATTCCTGGCACTAAATTAACATTAATTTCTCTTTAACTGGAAATGTATGTAAGTTGTTTTAGAAGGCTTATGTAGAACTTATAGATTTTCTTCAAGATCTATTTGCCTTTTAGTTTTTGTCTATAAACATAATATTGCAGGCAAAAATTCTAGTTAATTTGTGAATATTGAATAGGGATTCGTGGACTCTACAATGTTTTATGAGTCTTAAAAAAGAAATAAGTATAATTCTACATCACGAAGAGTACTGCTTTTCTTGCTAACGTGAATGGAAGAACACTGTGAGACGTGTCATGCCTTTTGTAACTGGGTATTTAATGCAGTTCTCCCCTTGACTTTCCCAGGGTAAACTTTATCTGATTTTTTCTATAATTTCTGATTAGGATGAGGGAAGAACAAAAAACTATTATTTGGATTGAAATCAACTTTGTTGGAAGTAAATCATCCTCAAAATAATAATGTTGCCCATACTGCATCAAAACATAAACACAAAATACACAGCTAAATGGATTTAATATCTGAATGTTCACTATGCTAGGGAATAAAGAAAGTGACAGGAAAGCTCTAATTGTGTAATTTCATTATTTAGGACACTGATGACTAAGATCGGCTCCTTTGTTCCACAGATGGGCACATGAAAAGTCTATTTACACAGAGAAAGAATAGGCTGCTTTGGCTTTTTATTTACCTGCAAAATGAATTTTTACCTCCTAAGTGACCATTTGAGTCTCTAACACCTAGAAAGTATCTTTATGCTCATATGGCTAAAGCGTATTTTATATAATTAATTTAACTTTTTAAAATGTTTCTCCAGAGAATTATTTCTCCCTAAATACTTGGCGATAATATGATAAAAATTCAAGACTTCTTTCTGTAGTTTGGATGTATCTCAGTACCTCTTATTTTCATTATTTTAAATATTAAAGTATATAGTAGCTGGGTGTGAAATGGAAAATTGATGGACTGTTAAATGCATGATGAAAATGACCATCCAAAACCTTTTCTCCTTATAGTTAGATTTTTAGATGCACAGAGTTATGTTGCATTAATGGATGACAGTGGTTAGAATAAAGTAAGACTGTAATAATGCTAATTGATTGAATAACTAAAATACAATGGTATTATCAGAGAAAAACTTGCCTATCCTGTAATAAAACATACAGTGGATATCATAATTATTATAATAAGTAACTTAAACCTATTTATCACTTCTGATTAAATCATAAATTTTAACCTAAAATGAGATCCAGAATATACCCTGTATCTTACTTTGTACAAGTCAAAGAGACATTGCATTAATCAAGTCCTTTCTCAACATAAAATATATTTCATACAAGTTAATATTAAACAGAAAACTACATTTAAGTAAACATGATAAATTCAAATGAAAAGAACTGGTGTTTGCTAGTTCTTTTTACGTTTAGTCATTTATCATCTTTTTAAAAAAATATATTAGCTAAAAAAGCTTAGGTAGAAAAATCAAAACTAAAATAGCCCTTTGGAGGAAGGGGCTCTTTTGGAAACAATGTTCAGTGTTAGAAGATGCTTTTTTCTTTGACATAAGAAGATTACATGGACATTTCAATTCTAAAAACCTAAGAGATATTACAAACTCCACAGATAAAATACAGAAAGAAATAGAATATAAACTGCTCAAACCTCATGCTGCTATTATTATCTGTGCTCCAAAACTTGAAGAATTTAAGGCTGCTATAGAAAATGACATTGATGGATACCTGCCGATCAACAGATTGGGGCGGTGGAATTTGTTATTTAGAGATCTTTTACATTTTTTCCTGTTGCAGACCAGTATTATTGATTGGTCATCAGTAAATTGTCTCATATTTTGATGCATCTCTTGGATTCTTCTACCATGCTAAGGTAAATAGTATGATGGTCTACCAGTCAGCCATATCTTTTGTTTTCACACAGCAGCAGTCCTGAGACTATCATTTAAACAACCTCTCGCAGTATAAATATTTTGGTGTTAAGCACAATGCTATTTTTAGTAGATGAGAAAGACAAAGTAAACAAAGGCTGTTTTTGATAACTTAATCCACTTCTATAAAACCTGAGAAGAGTTATCTGAAAATATTTAATTTTCTTGGACTGGAATCTAGCACCCATACATATGACAAAGAGAAATTAGTTTCCCATATTGAAGACATAAAAATAAAACAACACAGCAGGGAACAGGAGTCCCTATAGAGGCCTTTTCCCTCTGTTTCAATAGGTCATAGTTTTCTAGTTGCTAAAACATAAACAAAGAATTTCAGTTTGAAGAAGTGTAGAAACCATGAATCTACCTACTTCTGTTTACAGGAAATGATAGAAAAGACAATTTTTTCCCATCTGCCTATGGCTTCCACCTTTCCATTCAGAACTGGAAGTGGGTGAGCTGGAGGGTGTATGTGTGTGAGATGAATAAGAACCCAAAGGTCAGATGGTGGAGAGAACACAAATTTCCTGCCTTGATGCTGACATATTCAGGGAGGGCCACACAAAGGAAGGAGATGTGCCTGGGAGAAGTTTGCTGGAGTGGGAAATCCATAAGAGGTTCCTGGCAATTGGGGAGTTGCTGACAGCTGGAAAGCTGCTGAGTAGATGAGAGAGAATCATATTAAGTATTCCTGTGTTATACGGTTGGATGTTAGTATAAATGTTCTTGGAAAGCAAGAGTTAAGAATTCAAGTTCTATCTTAATTCCTTTTAGAGGCTAAGCTCTTTTTTAAAATCTTGCAATGTATCATAAACTAAATCAAGTGGGTCTGTAAGATCGATAGTTTCTAATCAGATGAAGAAACAGGATCAGGAAAGATAAGATACTTGCCTAATGGGTTGATCTCATTGGCCACCATGGCCAACTGGAACAATGTCATTCATCCAGTGCATGTGACCTTCCTTACTAGTCATCCCCAAGTTCATCTCAGGGAGGCTCACACTCAGCAGCAGACACTGGTTTGCCAAGAGTATAGACACAGCTGCCCTCCTACTGTAGAAAGCCCAAACTTTCTCTTTTCTTTTCTCATAATAAAATAATGCAAGGCAGCACTTATAATAAGAAAACTTTACTGAAACAGGTGTAGAGAGAAAAGGTCGGTTAGAATTAGTGATAATTTTATGTAATTACACATTTTTTAAAAATCTAGAGCTTCTCTTTATGACTGTGGGGCATATACAGAAATTAATAGCTGGCATTTGCAGAGTGCCAGACATTATTCTCAACTGCATCAAGCACATGCTAACTCATTCAGTCCTCCCTAAATTCGATTCTATTGGAATCATTCTCCGTTCACATTTAAAGAAACTGAGACACTGTTTAGATGGCTGGTTCAAGTTCACATTGTTGATAAATGGCAGAGCCTCAATTCTGTTGCCAGACCATCATCACCTACACTGCCTTTATTAACTTAACAAAATGTCTGACTACAATTCCTATTAGATGTTCTTCACATTTACATGACCGTTGCAACTAATACAATGATATATGTAAATAAATGCTACCTAATTGTGGAAAAGATATAATTGCTTTAAGTAGGCTTTCTAGACCCTGTATATTGCCCTACCCCTTACCGGATGAGGGTGTTATTATCCATTTTAATGCCATGGATAACTAGCCAAGCAACGGAAGCAATACTCTTTCCAGTGTTGTGATCTGAATGACAAAGGATTTCATTCCATAATTTCGACTCTGCTTTATTTGACACACGTTAAGGAATCTGGAATCATGCTTTGGTACTGAAGACATTGCCCGCTGCTGCAGCCTTTCTGACACGCCTCTCAGGGTAGGATCTCTGTGTTGTTTCCTGCTCTCTAACGTTTACACTCACTGGGCAGGGCTGGTATTTTCCTTTCTGAATATTCCGTATAAAATGGACACACCTGCCCTCTGCCCTGGATAAGGAGGCATTTTCTAGCAGCCAAGGGAATCATTTTAATTTCCTGAATCTGAAACAGAAGGGGGAACATTTCCTGTATAAAATAAGGCGAGGCTGTTCCTAGTCCCTCTACGGCCTGCTGCGGCCTCTCACCTATGAGCGATGCTTTCGCACCTTGACGCCCATGATGCAGAGGCCAGTTACGCTGCAGACTCAGCCCATTCAGGCAACGCGTTTCCCCACTTCTTCACCACCCACGTCGTCATGACAGCCAGTCTTAAACTCAGTCATTTCTGTTTACATGGCAGGACCTGAAAACACTTAAGGGCCAGAGGCCGTTTTGATTTTCATTATTGACCTCGGCAAAAATCATGAGGCAATGGTCCCTAACTTGGGGTCCTGATAGGGACTGTGGATAGAGGGGGTTGTTCATGAACTTCAAAGGGAACAAAATACACATTTCTTTTCACTAACTTTTAGCTGACATTGGTTATTTCCCTCAATCATTATTGTAAGTCACAAACCACAATTGTATTATCAGGACTTGTAAATTTGTCACTAGTCGAAAACAGATATTTTCATATCACCGTTGTTGCAGATATGTCAAAATACCATATAAACACATCACTATTTTGTAATCAAAGGAGCGCCTAGATTTACTAATATCTTGTTGCTTAATATATTAAAAATAAGCATAGGGTATATCACAATTTGTTTAACCTTTGATAATATTTCATATGTTTGCTTTATTTTGTAATTCTACTTATTTTATGCATATAAAGTCATTATTCTGGGGAACAAAAGAAAGGTTAAGAATCTCTGCTATAAAGTGACACTTGGGTGGGGAAAAGAGAGTAGAAAAAATAAATTAATTGAGAACCTTCTCTGCTTGCGTTTTGTAAGTTAATGCTGGACTCCTGGTGCCTTCACAGAGGTGCCAGAGAAAGAGCAACCAAGGGAAGCCAGGGTAGCTGTCCAGATGATGACACACTGCTGCTAATGCAGTTTTGTGTTTTTTAGCCCACCCCTTCCATCACTGCATTGTATTCTTGTCCATTACATCTAAGAATTTTCCACTTTTCTTTAAGACAGAGTTAGAGTTGTCACTTCCATTTTACCAGTCACCAGGAGTAGTGTGCCCACGTGGTTCTGAGGCAGAGTACGCCAGGCATCCCGTGTGGACCTTGATCTCTTTGTAGCTGAGCAGGAGTTAAAAGAGGATGTCCGCAGTCTTTTAACTAGGACATCCAGGGAACAGGAGCACCATACTACAAGTGTGTCCTTTCATGTTTGCTCCCTGCTGATCATGCCTGAAAAACACTTTCTAGAAATTGGACGTGTTGGAAGGGGACTCCGCCATGCTCACTTCACAGCATCAGATTGCACAGAGCTCTGAGACACTGTGGGGTTTTGGTACACTGCTGCTTGCATGTGGTGAAAATATATTATTTATTCAGGTATTTGCTTTATCATTTTTTCTTTTATTATATTTACTAAATAGTGCTATCGTCTTAGACTATTTTCCAAGAGTTAGGTACAGACTTCTCTTTGTCTGATGCCTTATATCTGTGATCTTAAGAAGAATTATATAGCAGAATCACCTGTAGCACTTAAAAAATACACCCCCTTCCCGTTCCAATGATATTCTGCTTTCACAGACACTGGGAGTTTTTCCTGCAGCTGTGTTTTTTAACAGGTACATAGATAAAAAACATAACCCTAGTTGAACAAACTAATTTATTGAGATCATTAATAACTAAATCTAGTCTTCTTCTGTTTTTCTACTAATTAAATATGAAGAAACATTTTCTGATGTTCCAGGTATAGTACTGGACTTTGGAGATATAGAAATAAACACTTAGTCCCAGTTATTTGAGAGCAACAAAGTGATTACAATATTGTAATCATTGCTAGAATTTACATAAGCCTGAGATACTGATTTGAGAGTGACATTTTGCAGGCTTGCCAGAGGAGATGATTCCTGAATTAATTTACAATCTTTAGCAGAAGTTAGCCATCCATTAACTGTGATGTATCCATCTGTTTATCACCAGCATTTATGTGATATCTATCTCTGACACATCGTAGGTGCTCAATAAGTGTTAAGCTGATTGAAGAAGAAAGGAAACATGGTGTTTTGGGCAACTGAACATAATTATCTGGGTTTGAGTATGGATTCTAATTCATGAAGAAGTTCAGAAATGAGTTTGAAAATATGAATTATCAAACTACTTTCTCTGCCAAACAAAGGTGTTCATATTTTATTTTAAAACAAAGAGATTTCAAGCAGGTGGAAGATGTCTGATTGACTTTTTCTAAAGTTTACTTGAACCTCTTGTGTAAGTTTGATCCTACTAACAAGGCCCGATAGTGATTCTCTCAACTTCTTGCTAAAGCACATAGGTTTTTTTTTAAAAAAAAGCACATTTTAACCAAAATTCAAATGCTAAGACAGAAAACCTATTTGTCAGAATCAGCAAGACATTTTTTCTGTGTGTATTACACATGAAGCTGGATTGAGAAGAATGATTGGTGGTTTATCCATAACTTCTATGACAAAAAAAAAATGCAGGCTCACAACATCAAAATAGGGTAGAAAAGCACTATATCCCTCTTATGCTCTCTCCTTTCCTGCTTTGAGATCCAACAATTGTGCTAAGAATAAAACAAGCATCCAGAGTAGCCAACCCTATACTCTGTCTTTGACAACTGTAGAGAGAAAAACGTCATCCTTGCGCCCCTCCTTTCCTTCTTTCCACATTGTTCTATATTGTTTCAGAGATGGCCATGAGAAACTCTCTTCCCCTAATGTCTATGGAAAAGCACTTATACACCAGGCTAGAGAGACTATCTCAGCATTTTCATATGACCATAAGCTGATCAGGCAACATCAGACTACAGTGCAATGCCGCTAAACAACACAATTTTAAGAAAATGTAAGCATCTAAAACAAAACGTAGGGGCATATTTAATTGTGCTCTGGATGGGCAATAACTTTCTAAGAATGTAATGCTAAAAGGAAAAGGAAAATATCACATAGGTGACCACATTAAAAAAATATCTGTTTGGATACTTCCCTTTGTTCCCTATCGGCTCTGCCCCAGAGCGCTTGCCATATTAATACCGGTGCTGGGCGGGCCCGGGTCTGCAGGCCCCACTTCCCGGCAAGCTTTCCGGAGATTGCGAGGGTGCATCTCAGGCCTCTATTTACTGACTGTCACATGCTGGGTATCAGTAAATGCTACTTCAATGACTTTTTCTAAAATCTGAAATATTTTTAAAAACTTTCAATAAATATAAAAATACAATTGCAAGCCCACAAGAAAACATTAATTATTAATATTCCACCAGAAACAAAATGTTGAAAATGTCTAGACTATTCAGATGTCTAAAATGTTAATAACGTTTTCTAAATGTTTAGTCTCATTTCAAAGAAAAGTTAAAACAAGATAATACAAATTTTGCCTCCTAAATTGGCCAATTGAGGTGCATACTGTGGCACAGAAAGATGATGTAAATGTAGATTTATTATGATCTTTCCTAGAACAATTGCAAAAAGCGAAAGCAGGAGATACATTACTGCAATTTCAAAGCCAACAAACATATGAAACAAAACTCAATCATGTTCTCTATAGCCCTGTAGATTACTATAAACTCCAAATAAAGGGGAAATACAAAACTACATATTCATGAATGAAATCAAATAAGATTACTGAAAATAATCAATCCAGCCATAGACCAAAAACATTGCTTATGTTATTCTCTCTATTCTCTACTATAGAAAAACATTTGTATATAAAATATATGTCCTACTTGGTGATATTATAGACTTAATACTTTCCTTATTCTTGAATATGCTATCATGTATTAACCTGACAGCTTTCTCTATGGTCAAGGGTACCACACAGGTAGCAGATGTATTATGTCAATATATGGCTTATGTATATTCACATAGTGTGTTCATGCTTTAGTCCATGTATTTTTATTACAAAAACATATTTTTATATCTCTAATTTTTAAATTGAAAAATAAAAACATATATTTACTTTTACTTTATATTATATATATCCATGTATTCCTAGCATATTATTCTAATTATATGTGTATAAGCAAAGGATATTTTCAATGGTATTGGCAAATCAGTTTTTCATTTTTTACTTTATTGGAAATCTGCTCATTTAAGTAGATTTCTGCTGCATATGTTTGTAAGATGAATTTTATTTTATTCTAAAATTTGCCAAAAGTTACACTAAAAATAAATAATAGATGTTTGAAGACTTTTGTAAGTGCTTTTGACATGTTTCAAGATCATTTGATTTTTAATTTTAAAATTAAAACTTTTTTTAAATGTGTTTAATATTTTCTAAAGCTAATCATTGCTTGCTTTCTTGGAGTAAATCTTACCTGATCAGGATGTTTTGCTCTTTCAATAAACTACAGATTTTGATTTGATACTATTTTATCTATTATTTTACATCTAAGTGAGAGTTTGGTAGAGAGAGACAGATTTGATAGACAGCTACAGATAGACAATGTGTACACACATTTTTGTTTTTGGTTTCTTTGGCTACCTTTGTAGCCTCATATAATCTTTTTGGAAATGTTCCAATTTTTGTTTTCTTATGTTTTGGCACTGTTTAAAAAAAACTTAAATGGGGACAGGGAGCTACTGCTAATGGGTACAAGGTTACTTTTCAGAATGATGAAAATGCTCTGAAAATAGATTATAAAGATGTTTGAACAGCTGTGTAAATATAAAAAACATGAAATAGTAAGCTGTGTAAACTTTATTATACGTAAATTACAGCTCAATAAAAACAAACAGGCATAGTATTTCTTATAGATTTAATAGACTCATCCCTGCAAATATCTTTTCTTAGTGATTTTACTATCAAATTTTCAGATTTATTTGTATAACATTTTACCTAATATTTTACTTTGTTCATTTGTGATCTTTTATCTCCTTTTCATATCAATACTGTCTCCTTTCGTTCTGTCCTTGTTTATATTTTAAAAATAATTTCTCTGGCATCCTTTTCAAGTAAACCACCACCTACTCCAACTCCATTTTAGGTGAGTTTTTATTTCATTGCATATTTTCCTTACAACTTCTTAATTTTTATTTATGTTGGATTATTTGGTTGTTCTTTCTCTAGGCTCTTGTTTAAATCTGTATCTGTAGAAAAAAATCAATGAAGATAAATTAAAACTGAAAATATGGTGGCTCACTGGTAATTTTAATTTTTACCATCAGATTTTTAAATATTTGTGATGTTGTCTAGAATCAGCATGCATTACTGTTATAATATAAAAACCACTATTTTTAAAATAGCACTTACATGAAAATAGAGAAGATGTTTTATAGGTAGAAGAGTTCACAGTGGGACATTTTGATTCATAGGTAACTTTCAAAGCATTTGTGATATGGCTCTTTAGATGAATGTGCGTTAAAATGCAAATCTGTTCTTTTTCATTATCAAATAATATGTACATAATGTGTCCTCTTACTCCTCTGCCCCTATTTAAATCATGACTATGGGAAATTTTTATTTTTTGTCTTCTCTACTATATTACTTGTATATGTATGGATAAATATATACACTATGTGTCTTTTAGGATCAGAATAAGATCTACAAAATTATTTTTGAAATTTTGGTTAGAACTGCACTTACCATTGAGAAGGAGTCAGGCATGTTGTTAAATGCCATTCTTATTAAAGGCTGACCTCACTAAATATAAGGTAAGAAGTTTCTGGATATGATAACAATTAAAAATTTAATTAAGGAATTCCTGTGAAGTCAAAACTCATGCTGCAGCCCAAATAGATTTTCCCCCATTTTTATAAAGTTGAAGAAATCAGTGGGCATGAAAGACAGACTGTCCAAGATCCTGGGAAGCTGTCAGATAATAGAGAGCAATTTTTCTTAGGAAGATGAATGGATCTTCTGGTTCGAATGTGTGATATATCTGCCAGATGCTTCCTCATCTGTTCCTTCAGCCTCAATCCATTTCCGAATCTACATTTTATGGTCCCATGCGGTCCCACAATCACAAGTTGGGTATGACTCAAGGTTGAAAATATTTTGGGATATTACTATATAATTTATTAATAGCTTTAGTTTTTTTATATGTACTTGTGTCATAATGCCTACACATCACAAGGGCTGCTTCCAAGTCGTTACCTCAAATGGAAAAGGTTCCAACATTACAATACCAAGATTAAAAGATGACTTTGGGTGACTGAATCAATCATCTAGATGAGAAATAACGAAGACGGAACTAATGCGGTAGTGACACAGGTGGCATAACTGGAATTAGTTTTGAAAAGTGCTAAAACTGACAAGTTTGGTAATAGGCTTGAGATCATAGTGGGCATAATGGGACAGATTAGAGTTTCTGATGTCTAATAGGGTTCTGTCTTGGCATACGAGTCTATGAAAACTGTATTTATTTATATTGAACATATAAATGCAGAAACAAGTGGTAGGAGTAAAGTGATAAGATCAGTTATATAATTTTTGAGTTATATTGCTCTTAGGGCATATGGGTTAAGGTGACTAGCAGGTACAGATATACCTAGTCTGGGAATCAGGAGAGTATTATGCACTGGAAATATCAACACCTCCTAATTAAAACACAGTCATAAATGAAGCCTTTGGGATAGATTAGCTCAACCATGGAGAATGAATGAAATAAAATAAAGTCCAACTGAGTATCTTGGGAAATAAAAGAGAAAGAGGTTTCTGAGAAGAAAGACTAAATTGTCATGGAAACCAAGGACCTATCAATGAAGAGGATATCATCATCATCAGTGTTTAATGCTTTAAGTAGGTCAGGTTATTTAAAAACTGTAAAATAAGAATTTTTGGACTTTGAGAAGACAAAGTAAAATGTCAAAAAAAAAAAAAAAAAAAGGTCTATTTCTATGTGAGTCCAGAATGGAGAGATCACTGTGTTGAGGAATCGTATATAAATGAAAGAGAAATATTTCAAAGAGTTTGACTCTAAACCCAAAAGCCTTTAACAATTCTTAACTTATGAAATGAAGAACACTCAGATGCCACTGATAGATTTGAGCCTTACCACTGGTCTAGCCTTTAAACCATTTTTTGCCACTTACCATTCACTTATAAAGTAACCTAGTTTTTATTTTTTTCCTGTTAAATATGAGCCCTACTCCTCTTCAATTTTACTAAGTGAGAAAGGGTAAGGTCCTAGCTAATCCCACAGACATATCAATCTTTATTTTGTGACATCTCTCTGAGACTACCTATATGCTCTTAAAGGCAAGGACTATATTTTACTTCTTTTGGTGTAATGGCCCTGAGCCAAGTGCCTCCATTTCAATATGGGTGTGTTGGAATGGAAGTTTTGGATGGATATTTCTCTCTCTTCTTAAACTAAGTTTAATTTCATTCATTTTCAAGAGGGTTTTGTGGAATACTAGTTACATCACATTCTCAAAGTTAAAAACAGATTCTAATTAAAGAAGTTTGGGAAATATTGTATATTTTATTATTTCACTTCTTGAACATTTTAATGTACATTAGCATAGAAAGAACTCTGAGAAGCCCTGAATAATTTAATAAAGTAATGCATATTAGCATCTTATAGTGCTAGTTAGAAAATAATAAACTTTTTGAACACCTAAAACTTATTTTTAGCTTGTCCTTCAGGGAGAATCTTGAGACATTTACTTGGCTTTACTGTCTCTCACCAACTGGTCTACATTTTGATTAATTCTCTATTTCCACAGAGGGTATCATAGTTACCATTTTTTTCTGTTCTCACATTTTTCTTGCGCAGGCAGTATATATTCTTACACCTCCTACCTCCTACTGTTTCTCATACCAAATGAGTTTAACATGCAGACTTCATTTCAAGATCCCTTATGTTTCACCCCAGCACAGAAATGTCCATGCTCTGCCATGCCCGATCTACATCAAAATCAAAGCAGGCTGCTTTCTCCGTGTCTGCTCCCAGCCTTTAGCTTAGTCTTGTAGCTCCATCAGTTGAAGTTGTAATCCAATGTGCTAGTAAAACATGGAAGTTCTTGCAAAGCTAATGACTTTGGCGACATTTCTTGGTTTCTAAGCACCTCAAGTTTTTCCTCTATGATATTTTGTGGGTTTTGGGGGTTTTTTCTGTGAAGTTTCTCTGTAATCTGACCAATTTTGACTTTTAAGAATTTATGGAAGTTTTGAGACCTCAAATTTTCATTTAAGTTTTGTTTCATTTTTTTCTGTTTTGGCTTGTCTGTGTTTATGTTACCAGTGTTTAGGGGTAATTACCATAGTTTGGATGAAAAACAGGCACAATGGCATTAATCTACCATATTTTGGACTGTACTGGGTACTATAGTTCTTTAACCTTTTGATTCAGAATGTAAAAAAATCCTTTTTGTTTTAGAATGCAAATAATCCTAAGAATCAGTGTTATGCTTTTTCTATATTTAATGAATTCCTGGGAACATAAAGATGAATAACTAATACTAATATCACACACACACACACACAAAAGCAATGCCAGCATCACTTTCTGGGCATACTGTGTTCAACATTAGAGTTAAAATTCTATTTTATTATCTTCCAAGAGTAGATATGAGAGAAATCTGACTAACATCTGCAAGGACATTAATCCCTTGACTGTATTTAGGTAAGTTTAACAAACAACAGACAGACAAAAATGAGGGTGGGCATGCATGCGTCTCTTTCCTCTCTTCCTGATTCAATACTGTCAGGATAACGATCATGCTCTTCATGCTGCTCCTGCTATATCCTTATTGATATTTTCTTTTTTTAAGTGCCAGAAAGCAAGTTGTTTTAACATAAAATGAAATGCATAAATCTTAAGTGTACACTTACTGAGTTGTGGCAAAAGCATACACTATGTAACCTAAACCCCATTTTTTTTGTTTTGTTTTACTAAAAATCATTTTGCATTACCAACAAAGAATTATGAATAGAATATAAAGACCTTTCACAGTGAGTTCTATGCTCTTTCACCTGGGGGCAGGCTTAAATGCTAAATTGCTGTGTTGATTACAGAGAACAGATGCTCAAAGGTTGGCTGGCTCGGGCTGCCCTATCAGAGCATGATTCAGTCATCTAATCTGATGTCGGTGAGTTCAGAAAGTGTAAGAACAGAATTCCTTTCAAATCCTACTATTTTATTTCTGGCACTTCATTCAAACCTAAAGTCTTCCCCTGAATTCCCCTCTAAATCACTTAGACCAAATGAACTCGACTGATCCTCTTTTATGTTTATTACTATTTTAGGCCATCTTCTTTTCTTTTTGCTTCCTTAAGCAAGCACAGCTTATTTTGACTCTCACTAACATTTCCCCATCAATCTAAATGCTCTCAGATTTTCTCAGTAAAAAGCACCAACAGCAATCTATTTCTTCCTAAGTATTGTACAACTGAAAGCATCATTCTAGATTATCTTTTGAAATAAGAATTTTCTCCATTCATACAAATAAGGAAGCGTTGACCAAATAATTCTAAAACAAACTAGAAAAAAAAAATCTTTGATGAACAAGGAAATGAAATTCTTGTCTCATGTTAGTGATTTCAGCTCAATTAATGTAACCTTCCTCTCAAATGTTCATTAAATGACAAAAAACATTAAAAAGTAAATTCTGCTTCAGTACTAGCAAAACATAAAATTTTGTGAGGTGCAAATTCAATAGGACCAAACAGAGAGAAAGACCAAATGGTGGGGGGGGGGGGGGGGGGGACTTGGAAGTAAGATAAATAAAAGCTGAGAAAAAAGAAGACAAATCAGCAACAATAAAGCTCAAATATCATCACTTAAGAAACTGTCACAGAGAAACTGCACACTGCTGCATTCTGACAAGAAGGTAAATTTAATTGTTCCTCTGAACAATGATAAGCTCTTAATGAGACAACCCCAGAAATGGGTCTTTCTAGTTATAAAAGTATTAAGAAAACACTCTCTTACGAAATGCCAATGTGTTTCCAAAGTCCCCATGGCTCTAGAATGAGACTGAAGAAATTGAGTTTGTTCCTGGGTTTTAAGCTCCTTTCAAACACTTTTTTACCCTTTTTAGTACCACAAAAGGACAGGAGGCCATGGGAATGCTAAGCAAGTCTGAGGGAGCCAACCTAGAACACTGAGGTAAACCAAGAACACCTCTCTCCCAATCCAAACTGGGTGTAACTGATGTATGTCATTTGTCAGTATGGTCAAGTGACTGACACAGTATCCCTACTTCTTCAATACATGCTCACGGCATTAAGAGAACTCACTTGGCATTTTAAAATTTAATTTTGGCAGTCTAGGTTTAAATAAAAAGCAAAACAGAACAGTAGAGCCTAGCAACATAATAGCACATATTTTGATGTGTACATTATACAGGAACTGGTAAATCTTGTGAGACACAGATGAGCTACATTTTTATGCCGCAAAAGATAAATTGCAATGTGGTTGAAAAATAACACTTTGAGTGCTAAGTCAATTTAAAAAAAATGTGGAAGCAGTGTTAGAGAGCATGAGTCTTTTCCAGCAAAATGCATTGAAAAAGTGAACTTAAATGACAAATTTTAGTCTTACTTGAGTTAAAAAAAAATAAAAAGGCAATCCATCACCTACTACTAAGGTGTCCATATAATTTTTTTATTCTTTTCCTAATCAGAGTAATAGGAGTTTCCTTTAGTCACTGAACTGAGGCAATAAGAATGAACTTGAACTGCCCCTGGCAAACCAGGATGAATGGTCTCCCTATCTAATAGGAAACACAAAGGAAGCAAAAATGTAGTATTCTTTTTCTTGTATAGAATAAAAATAAACTAATGAAAGAGATAATCTGGGGCAAATAAATCATTATTTAAATACTCCAAATATATTTCTAATATACATATTTTAAAAATGGGATTTCAAAGCTGTAACTTATAAAGAGTTATTAATGTGCTTTTATTTTAAACACATAATTTAATAGCCTTAATAGTTGCTGATGAAAGTAGCTTAGGAAGAATCTAAGGAGAAAAAAATGTAAGTTCAGATGCTTGTCCAGATACTTGGTAAATGGGCAAGGCAGGGCTAGAACACATTATACTGAAATTAGCATCCCCTATCAAATGATACTATATCTCCAAATACACTAATGTCAGAAAGCTTATCAATTTTTATAAATAAAATTAGCAATAAACATGAAATATATATGTCTAAAAATCCACCCATTGTTATAGTACACATTACAAGGTATGTGGAGGGTCTACTGGAAATTATACAGTATAGGTTATAAGACAATGCCTTTCCCATTAGGCAGATTTAGTTTTGGGTCTTGTCCCTATCACAAGCCAGAATAATCAATGCATTAACTCATAACATCCTGCTGAAAATGATATGATATATCGAAAGTAAATGAAAACACAGGGTCATACACATTGTAAATGCTCAATATTTACTCTTACTTGCTACTATTGTGTAATAAGTACATATCACTACATTTATTTATTTTTTTATCCTTTTGATTAAAATATAACATGCAAAAAATATGGAAATATAAAACCCTACTGAGAGTAGTTAAGGATGACCTAAAGAATTGGAGGGATATGCTTTGTTCATGAATTAGAGCACTCAATACTGTCAAGTCAGTTCTTGCTAAATTGATCTACCAATTTAATGCAATCCCAATCCAAGTCAGAGCAGATGTTTTTGCTTGTTTGTTAATTGTGGTTATGAAAATTGAACAAATTAATTCTGTCATTTATGAAATGCAAAGAACTAAGAATTGAGAAGACAATCTTTAAATATAAGTAAGTTGGAGAACTTATACATCTGAATAAAGATATATTATAAAACAATAGTAGTCAAAGAAGCGTATTTTTGGTGCAATATTACAGAAATAAATCAATGGGACAGAACAGAGTGTAGAGACAGACTCACAAATATTTAATCATTTGATCTGAAATAAATATGTCACTGGAATTAAATGAGAAAATAATGTATATACAGTAAGTGGTATTGGACCAATTGGATATCCTCATGGAAAATATAAAAGAAACCTTGAGCTATTACTTACATGGCGCAAAAGAAATTCTATATGGAAATGTAGGCAGAAGCATGTAATGCAAAAACAAAACAAAACTTTTTGACAATAGCATAGGAGAATATATTCATAATTATAGAATGGGCAAGGACATTCTTTGAAAACACTGTCCATAAAGGAAGAGCATGATGAATTCGACTTCATTAAAACTAAGAATGGCTGCTCACTAAAAGACACCATTAAACAATGACAATATAATTTATATTTAAAACAAAGAAAAGGTAGAAATCCAATAAAGTTGAGCAAAAATAATTTAATAGTCATGACACCAAAAAACAATATTCAAATAACATATTTATATTCATGCAATAAACTGAAGATTATGTTTCTCAAATTGTATATTTTTATTCCATCTAAGTTTAAGTTTTAAATTATTTTCCCTATAATAAAAATAATGTTTGCCACATAATATTTCAAAAATACCAGAAAGTAATACATAGCTACAAAGCCATCTCTCATGTCCTAACCCTGCCAAAACCATGGTTACTCACAAAGGATTCAACCTCTACATTTTCCTGCACCACCCTACAGGCATTTAAAGAAAATTTTAAAAATATATTATGACCTCAGCATTTACCTATAGTATTCTATAAATACCCTTTTAATAATATCAGAATGATAAACTAAAATATGTCCTTATTTACATGCATCTTCATCCATTATTTTCAATATGAGGCTATACATTTATATGAGGAGTGTTTATGTAAGTCTCTATTTTTACATTTTAGCACCAACTTCTTCTGATCCAATGATGCCTGAAGGGAGACTCAGGTGCTAGAATTCCCTGTAAGCTACCAACTGTGCTTCACCCAACCGGGTAAGGCTCTTGGTCTCCTTGGGCTTTAGTGTTCTCATTATTTTATTAATGTGTTTTCTAGCCTGAGATGTTGTGAAGATAATGATCCCATAACAGAAGTAAAAGTTCTCTAAAATGCAATATATGTTCAGTCATGAGGCTAAGATCTCCTCAGTCCCTGAGAGTATTCATCATTATCATTTTGTGCAGAGGGCACAAGCGGCCATTCCATTATTTTCTGTTGAATGAAAGGTTCTTTCCTCTACCAAACATTTTTTTTCTAATCAATCGAATCTACTATTTTTTAGCTGGACCACTTGCAAATGGTCTGGCCGTTCCAAAAAAAGACTGGTAAAATCAACTAAATAAAGTACTCCACATATTTGCAAATGGGTCTTATGTTGTAGGTATCTATTACATCCACTTGAAACGTAATTATAAATATCATTACTAAATATCATTGGTAAAAAAGTAATTTGCATTCCCACTGCCCCCTCACTAAATATGAATATTTCTTTTTATCAACAGCTCTCTTTGCTGTCTTTAATTCACAACTCCTGACTATACCTCTGGACAGGACCACTAAAATATTATTCATCTTTCTATTCAGCTAACACCCTAACACATACCTAACACAGGGAGTCGCTTTATAGTTTCATTTATGTATATGTTGAAAGACAAAGAGAATTCCACTACCTAACAGTTTTGCCTAAAATGGTTTTCTTCAAATAGGCTGTCATATTATTACTAATGCATTTTTTAAAAATATGTTTTATTGATTTTAGAGAGAGAGGGAGGGAGAGGGAGAGAGAGAAACATTGATGTGAGAGACATCGATTGGTTACCTCCTACATGCATCCCGATAGGGATCAAACTCACAACCTGGGTATGTGCCCTGACCGTGAATCAAACTGGTGACCTTTTGGTGCACAGGGTGACATTCAACCGACTGAGCCACACCAGCCAGGGCATTGACTAATGATTTTTGCACTGATTAGTAGATATCAGCATGCTGGAGAGTTCTTTGTTTTAATATATACCAATATTTTATTATTCTGTGGTTTCTAGAGTACGACAATGCCTCAGTAATCCATAAAATATTACATGATGATTATGAAAATCGAATTTAATCCAAAACAGATGATACAATTTCCTTAAAAGTGCATTCTTGGTGAAAAGTTGAGGTAATCTAGAAAATTCTCAAAAGAATATTACATTGTAAAAATATTGAATTAATTCTGACTTTTTAGCCCTTTGGCTAAAGACTAGATTTAAACACATGAATTAAGGAATTGGAGGATAGTAAATAATAACCAGCTCTGATATGCATTCTTCAAAAAAAAATCAATAGTTGGGCAAGAGAAAAAATACATATGATATCATACAAAAGTTGTAAATGCATATAAAGAGGAGAGTAACAATACTGCTTATACCCTGGGGCAAAACAGGCTATAAAGGAGAGGACTGAGAGTGGGAGAGAGTAGAGCCAGATAATTATTACTCTCAGAAGAAAATATATTTAATACACAATAAGTCTGCAAGCCAGTTTGAACTAACAACCACCAGAAGGAAGTCAGGGAGCACCCTGTTAGCCACTATAGAAATTGCTCAACCCAGGGACTGCTAGACTGCTGGATAAACAAATAACCAGAATATTAGAAATAATAATAGCATACAGTAAGCAAGAGTCACAAGACGTATAGCCTCCAGCTCTGCGCATCAAGATAACCTTTTGACACACTTGAAGATGTTTTGCAGTTCACAAGGCGGAGCAACCGCTCCCTCACAGCCACCCCATCTCTCTGAAGCCAGACAAGCTGAGGCCAGGAGAGAAGCGATGAGCCGATGAGAATTCACTGCCTACGGAGCAGTGGCCGGTCAGCGAGGCCACAGCCCCACACGCTCTACTCATGACTTTTCTCTGTAAAACCTCCTGCCTGTAAGCCATCCGGGGCTGGGGAGTTCAGACGTCCAGTCCTAGCTCCTCGTTCTCCCGGGTGCAAACATTTTCAATAAAATAGCTATTTTCTTCACTGCCAAAGCCTGGTGTCAGGTCTCACTGACTACTGCGCCCTGGCACCAGCTCTCATTCGGGTGGTTCGACTTCAAGAGGAAGGAAGGGGGAGGAAAGAGGGGGGACTGAGAGAGAAGGAAGACAGGAAGGGAAACAGAAGAGAAGAGAAAGGAGGGAGGCAGGGAGGGGAAAGAGAGGAGGGGGAGAGAAGCAGGGAGATGAAAGGCAGAGAAGGAGGGGAGGGAAAGAAAGGAAAAAGAAGGCGGCAGGGGAAAGAGGGAAGGAAGGGCAGGTAGGAGGTGAAGGTGGGAATGCAAGGGAGAGAGGAAGAGTAAATAATACATTTTTTAAATATAATGAAACTTGGTTGCTCTAAACAGACTCATCTGGGAAATAAGTTATTTGGAGAGTTGGTCTGCTATAATGAAATTAGCACTTTACTAGGAATCAAAATACTTTAGTTCTACTTCCGAATACACCATCAGCTGTAATTTTAGACAAATATCTTAACTCTTAAGATTCTCAATTAGAAGATTTAAATGTGTAGATTAGCATCTTCAAAGGTCTTTAAAGCTTTAAATGCTATGCTTTCAAATATTTCCACAGTATTTAAAAGCAAGAACCAACTGAGGCAACGATACTGTTTAGAAGAGAGACATTTTGTCTTCAAAATCAATTGGATTTCTAAAAAAATGCCTTCCTTGTGCAATGAATGCAAGTTTTGTACATTAAGGTTTGACTATGGACTTTTGAAATGAGCTCCTCACCTGGTGTGTCGGCAGCGGACCTGGAGATGGATAATGTGCTCTTAGGCTGGCGTGATTCTGACTTTCATTGCCAAAGATGCAGCTGTTTATGGTATCTGTGGGAGAGCAGCAATGCGCTAGTACACCTAGGAGACTGGTTGTAAACTTATATTAGGCAATCAGGGAGATGATGATAAACATTACTTGAAAGAAGCTAGTGACATGGACATATTTTACCAGATGCCCAGAATATAAGAATTCAGATAAGCCTGTGCCTGTGTTTAGCTCTGGCAGCATAATTTATACTCTGTGAGTTGATCAAATTGCATAAAATCAAGACTCCTTGAAGAAGTCTGTTGTCTCCTTTTACTGATTACTTGAGCTGTATGGTGCAGTTTGAGCTGCTTTTGAAATGGAAAGTGTTTATTTAAGCCACAGATTAAAAAAAAAAAAAAAGTTGTTCTCAGGAACCTTTCAACTACTATTTCAATTATTTTCTGGCATACCTTTTCCTTCACAGATGCTTCGGCCGACTATACTACTGTACATCAGCATTTGAAAAATGCCTTAATTTTTAAACTGAAATATGCATTCTGCTATTTGAATTGAGAAGATTGTTCACAAGTTTCTAACACAAAGTGAATGAATACCTTTTCTTCATATGCTTTGGAGATAGAATTTTAAATGTGATAGTGGTTCTTGAAACACCTCTTAATTGTAAGTCAAAAACAGGGAGAACTAAGTCTTTTCAGAGCTAACAGCTCTAATGTACCTTCATACATATTTTCTGATAGATATGCAACAGTAGAAGGTCTGCAAATGCCAAGAGATAAAAACTTATGAGGAATCACACACACATACACACACACACACAACAATATACATACCACACACACAAATAGAAAAGGTAAAAATATTAAAATTTGATATAGTTGATTGCAGGCATTTTTCTATAATATATACAAAATTATGAAATTATATAGGTAATTTTATACTTTTTTCTTTAACTTTATACAAGAGACTTTGTCTAATAGTGGTCACACAATATTATATTTGTAGATATGCCATAATTTAATAATTTCCTTACCTGAAAACATTTGCTTCAGGATACTGTGATGATTAATAGCACTAACATGAATGTCTTTGATCATAAACTTTCTTCTGATTTCTGGTTCTACCCTCAAGCTGTGCAGGACACTTAGAACGCAATTACTAGATCAAATGGTATGCTCTTTCTCAGTGCCATTGGAATGAGTTACTAGATTGCTTTCCAATCCAGCAGGTGTGTGAGATCTCTCAGAATATTATGCTGTCTGCATCAAAAAGTATGCTAGTTAGGTTAAAAAATCGTGTTGTTCAAATTTGTGTCCCTTTGATTAGTAGTGGAGTTAACATAGAGTTATTTTCTGTTTTGTACTGTTCATGAATTGTTTTACATCTTGAATGTACAACCCGCTTTGAAATTTACTTACATATTGTTTCATGTTACTATCTAATTCATATTTTGCTTCTTCTACTACTTGTAATACCTTTGAGTATAGGGAATACATCATACTCATATTTTCCATATATTAAATGCTCTCTAAAAGCTAGCTGAATTTAATATTTTGTGGTAGAGAGGGTCTGTAGAATTCTCTTGCCCTACTAAAAGCTTCCCATTTGCTACCCATAGAATTTGGTAATGATTATACCTCCCAATGAGAAAAGCTATGAAAACATACATAGATGTTTATATGAAAAATACAGCCTTAGTAGTTATTGTTATGAGGCTGGACACATCAAAGAAGTGATGACATGCTATCACCCTCCCTTGCCCAAACTGCCCTTGGTTGGTGTTCCTGATGTATGCAAAGGTGTATTTTTCTATGGTAAAAGAGCCTTGAGAAAGAAAGTGACATAGGACAAAAAATTCATTTAAAAGAAACATAACTTGTCATTTAGTGTCAGCACCAAACTAGCACTGGCCAAAACGTGTTTGTTACAAAGAAAATTAACAACCCTAGTTAGTTTTTTCAATTGCAAGTCTAATTTGTGTGTAAAGGTTTTATTGATAAGATAAACAATTTCAATGTTAGACATTCTCCAAATATCATTAAAAAGATGTGATATCTATGGTAAAAATAAATAAATAAATAAATAAATAAATAAATAAATAAATAAATAAATAAATAAATAAATAATAAATAAAGGAGAGGGGTAGATAAAAGAACATAGTCTAATTCCCTATTAATTCTGCTTTACCCTGTCTGGTCTTTTTTCTCTTATAAGGCAATGACTGTAAGAATATATTTCTGCAGAATATATTTCTTCTTTTGATGGAAGTCTACCAATGAGATCTTTTGAAGTAAACAGTCATCCCCTAGTAATGCCTTGGGACTAGTGTTTCTACTGAGTATATATTAAAACAAGACTTGGAATGGATAGTATAGCTATTTAAGGTCACTATCCAAATAGTCATTCTTCTTATATATGTATATATGTTTTTAATAGCACTCAAAGCCATCAATGATGAACACCAGAATAACATGCTAGCCTCTTCCTTTCAATGTTGAGACTTAACTGTCCAAGTAAATTAATGCTCTCAGAATAAATGACTCAATTAGTATGAAGAAATATGTTTTAATGAAGAAATAATGAGAAGAGATAGGAAAAAAGGATTGAAGAGACATATAACAATATATGAAGGTAAAATTACTGGAAAAACTTAAAATATCTATATTGTTAAAATATAATTAGATAAGGGTGACTTTAATTGTAAATTTATATATATGTATATATATTTCAGCATACATATTTTATAAGAGTTATGCTTAAAGCAAAATTATTTATATTAAAATCCTCTTTTCTATTGGATTCTATAGTAAAATTGAAAATAAATTTCTCAGATAAAAGAAATATTAACAAGAATGAACAAACATTAAACTTTTATTTATAGTGAAGAAAATATATTTTCTCATAAAGTAATAATAATTATTCTAAAATTTGTCATAAAACGTGAATGTCATGTAGAAATAGTTATGTTAGTACCCGCCAAAATAACTTAGCTCTACAAAGGAAACTGTCAACTAAATTGCCACTTAGCATCTACCTAAGCCCCATGGTTTTGATCATTTATAACTCTGTTATATGTTCTTTCAGTGTTTAAAAAATGTACTATCTTAGAAATAAATTTGTTTATTAGGATGTAAAGGAAAGTGAAACAAGAATATTAAAAACCACTCTTAAAGATGTAATAATTCATCACTAATTAAGGGAACTGGACCTGAAATCCCCAAAGAAAATAACTGTGGGTCCTCATATATTTATGCCATCTTCATAATTTTAAAAATTCCTGGATAGCCCTGATTCAGAGGACATAAAGTGAAGAGGGGAGAGATTAGATCCTAAGCTTTTTTTGGTTCCTCTGGTAGGCAATGAAAGGAATTGGAGCAAGCTTTTAACAATCCTGTTTCATGTCCCACATACAGAGTGCTTTATTCCTTCAGGGTTTAGTAGCCTAGATTTGTGTATTGTACTTTTTCACTCTACTGACTGTATTAGATTAATCATCAACCACTTTATGTTGCATCAGTTTCCCTTTTATGACATAGCCAGGTCTGTCACATCAAATATTTTTATTTATTGTCACATTTCCTACCCCTATAAAATAAGTTCAATAAGAGCAGAAGCTCTGTTTTCTTTATTAGATTATCACCCATGCCTGGTTCATAGTTGGCATGATACATATTGACTGATGAATGAATAAATGAATGAATGCATACGTGAATGCACTACATGAATTATATGTGTGGATATCTTATTGAGGCCAAGAGCTAAACAACAGCTTTGTGGATAAAAGTATCCTCTGAAAGAAATTGCCATTTGCAGTATCATTTTGGGTATTGTGTCAATTCTGATACATTAAATGAAGACAGAAACATTCTCTTCTCCTGGGAAGTCAGGGATAAGTTTTATATTGAGTCTGGGTATATGGATATAAAAGATATGCCATCTGCCTTTAACTAAAAGCAGTCCCAGAGTGAGAGAAAGAAACAGCCACATAAAAAATTCTAAAATGGATCTGGGAAGGTACATGTGTTGACCTGTAATTTCGTGTCACTATATTATCCAATGTCCCAAATTGCACTATATGCAAATGACAAAAATGTCAAACTGATCGCATTTGGGCTGTGGGGAACGATAAGCCTGTTTCTGCCCTCCTGTGTTAGGGCAACAGGGTGCCTGAGTACGCATGTATCATCCCCACCGTGAGGCCAGAGTGGTGGCACACGCCTTAGTCACTACTAGTGGAGTGAGCACTGGAAGACGGGCAGCCTTTGCTCATGACAGAGACAATGTAATTCTACAGTGTCACAGGAGCAGAGGCGGCCAAGGGATGGTTCTTGAATGCAAGCAAGGCAGAGTGTGTACAGGAGGCATTCATTTCTGGAAAGATCTGATACAAATGATCATAGTACCTGATCTGTGTAGGCACACACACAGATATATACGTACATATGTAGAAACAATTAAAATACATAGATATTTTCATTTTATATCATCCAGTATAAATTGTAAATCCTAAAACTTGTGATTAATATCCAAGCAACTTCAAATACCTACAACCTCTGTTTCAACAATATTATTATCTAAAGTTAATCTTTTATCAAATAGGTATCATTCTTTGCAGTTAAGAGCAAGCAAGACTATGGAATATTCATACGAACTTAACATTTGACAGAGTAGAAAAAAGATATAAGCTGTGACTTCAGAAAAATCTGCCAAGTTTCAACATCTAGGACATGGTATAGCTAGAAAAAAACATTTTCTACAGTCTTACGGAAGCCTTGATATTAACTTCCCATTTCTGTCAGAACGTGCTAAGTATTTATAGCTCTTCATAATCTCTGCTAAGAAGTTTGGACATTTGCTATATGAAAAGCTAACTATTTAAGGATTTAAGTAGGAAGTGACAGGATCACATATAGTTTTCCAAAGATCACTTGGGAATCTAAGTGGGGATTCCTAGATAACATTCAGAGGAAGATTATCAGTTATGTGGATAGTTTGTGATTAAAGGGAGTAAGGGTCTGAAATAAGATAGTAATTGGAGAAACACACAGAAGTGTATGGATGTGTGAGATCTTAAAAAAGAATGGTGGATAGCATTTATTCACACATACGAGGATGCGGAAATGGTGTCTGCACAAGAAAAAGACAAAAAAACCCACCAACCTACATATTTAATTTAAACTATAAATCTTCAACAGCAGAGATAATGCCTTGGGTCTATGAGACCCTTTTCCTCCTGGGCACATAGCTAGCCTGCATTTCCCAGGTTTTCATGCAGTTGCCTAAGGCCACAGGAGTGAATTCTGCCCAATACAATTGGATGGAAATAATAGATTCCATTTTCTTACGGCCACTGGGCTGCATCCAGAAAATACAGTGGAAAACTCTGAGGCCTTAGAGGATGGATGGAAGAGCCTCTAGATGGGTCCTCAAAAATTGCAGAGAGCTGAGCCCTCCTCTCCACCCTGCCCGCATCTTACGGCCTAAATTGGTCTCAAGAGTGAGAAAGAAACATCACTTTTTGTGTTGAAGCCTCTACAATTTTGCTGCATGCTTTATTATAATTTACCTTCTTTAAAGTTGATAAGTGTTCTACTAGTTCCCTAGTGATTAGAGATTGGATATAACTCCAGAATAATCCTGCATATCATTTGTAATGTGATACAGATTTTTAATACTTAATATGACTATCTAGTTCTTATTTCATAGTGTTTGCTTGGGTTTTAAGTTATTTGTTTTTGTTGTCTTTATAAAATTCCAAGTTAAAAACAGTGTTTTTTTATATCATTTATGAGGAATATTTGAATTAGGTAAAGCCAACTGAGAAGTGTAAACAGAATTCTGGAGTGGGGAGAGCAGTGAAACAGCAGGTTACTTGTCTGCTAGTTCTACTCCCGCCCTATATTAAGTCACCTAGAGACAGTTACTCTTCTTTTTAATGTATTTTTGTAACTTATTTATTTGTTGATTTTTAAAATAATTCCTCTATTATTTGTAAGCTTGACATTTATAAAATAATAATATTATATGACCTTTCTTAAATAATATGCCTAGTATCTATCAGTATCTATTTTCCTGTGTATGTTGATGTTTAAGTTCATTTATTTGCTGTGGGCAATTTAAAATCTTCAATTAATCTTAATGTAAAGGTGGTTGTTTTATTTCCATAAATCCAATTTCTTTAAGATCCATCCTAATTGCCAGACCAAATCCAAGTAAATTATTTATTTAAGACCCCTTGGACTGAGAATTTCAAATTATTGGGCACAAAGGCAAAATTGCAACTCTTTATTAAAATGTTCCAATCTGCATCACACAGTTTTTCAAATAACAATTCAATGTCTTGATATTTAACAAAACTCTTGTTCTTTTATTAATTAGTCTAAAAACCAAGCTTCATTTGATCTTAAGTTTCCTTTTTTAAAAGAAGAGCATGCAAACATAATTGGCAGAGAATAACATGCATCATTTTTCCACCGTAAAAAGGATTAACAGTGGGACAGTATTAATTCAAAACATCTCACTTAAACTAAAATTGACTTAATCAGTTTTTCACAGTTTCCATTCTGCAAAAGGAACAAGTTGTAAGCTTTACAATCATTCACAAGTACATATTTCTTTTATGAAAATAGTCTAAGCTTATTTTATAGAATATGTTATAAAATATGGGCACCCTATTAAGCAGAATTATAATAATGCATATTTGAAATACCACTAAAAAGGAGCTCAATCTTTCAACTGTCTGCCTAAAGAACACTTACCACACATTAGCTTATTAAATTAAATTTAAAATTCATATTACAGTCCAAAAAGTTTCTTTCCTTAGAATACTGATTAAGCATTTACTAAAGATGAGTTAATTTAATATTTTATTATATCATTTATCAAGAAATACGGTGTTTGAAAAATGCTTTAAATTTCAATGGGTCTTTAAATGCTTATTTAATTCCAATACTGACATCTTTTTTATAAAAATTATTTTAAAATTACTATTGACATTCAATGTTATATTAGTTTCAGGTGTACAACATAGTGCTTAGACCTTTATATAACCTACAAAGTTATTCCTCTGATAAGTCTAGTACCCATATGACACCATACATAGTTATTATAATATTATTGTCCATATTTCTTATGCTGTTCTTTACATTCCCTTGACTATTTTATAACTGTCAATTTGTACTTCTTAATCCCTTCACCTTGTTCACTCGGCCCTCCAAACCCCTCCCATCTGGCAACCATCATCTAGAGACAGAGATATACTATTATATATGGATTTCATCCAACAGCAAAAAAGAAAAATCTTTAATTGAAATGCTAGATTAACTATCATAAAAATGGATTCAGTGTAGGAGTCTACAAGCTCCCTTTCATAAAGGAACTACGAAACTATGAACTAAGCTAAGCCAATTTTTATTTCAATTTTGCAATGTTTTACATCAGTCAATAGTTGCTGGATGGCCAAAATTCTCCGTCTCAAAGTTTATTAAAAATGTGGCCATATGCTAATAATTCCTGGAAAAATTAAGATATCAACAATAGTTAGAAAAGGTGACTGATTTAGTATAGCATTCCCAACTAAAATGTACAATGTTTCATAGATTTTGCAGAAGCCCAAAATTGTACAGTTGAGCATAGAGTTTTATTGGATATTATTTTAAATTTTGAGTCTTTTGTGCCTAACATTCTTGGAGTACTCGGGTATTTCAAATTAACTCAGTCCCTTTTCTAAGTTTCAAATTAGAATGGCAATGAATAAGAATTCGATTTTTAAAGTTAAAATTATTATTGAATGAATTGACAGTGAAATAACACTAGTTAACCACCTTCTGGTAGTTTAACTATTTCCATTAAGTTCAGGGGGAAATGGCTTTTATATCACAGCTAATTCATAATGAAATATTTTCTTTAGCCAGTTTTTTCCTCATTTGTGTCTTGAAACTATTAATTTCCCCATATTCAAGAAGCTAAGCTAGGCCTAATGAATCCAATTTGAGAAAAGCCTCATAATTTAGCCTCAGAGAATACATTTGAAAATCTTAGCAGGAGCTATTTTAGTGTTCGGGTGGATATACTGCAACAAATTTTATTGAAGATCATGATACTGAGATAGCAAGTTTATAAACTGAGTGATTTATAAATATTCATGATAAATAAATATAAACATTATATTTACAGCAAAATTTCATAAAAGAGTTGCAAGTGATAGCTATCTTCACCTCCTTCCCCATTACCAATTTTCTTTCTACCCACTCCACCTGTGATCTCCTGCCTACCACTCAAATAATTCTGCTCTTCCCATGCTCACCAGTGACCTCCATTTTTCCAAATGCAAAGGTTATTCCTTAATCCCCATTTGACTTGTCCTCTCAGCAGCATCCAACATGATGGACACTTTCCTCCTCCTTGGATCAGTCTCTGCTCCTGGCTTCTGTGACACCACAGTCTCCTGACCTTTTCTCCCTTTCCTGGCTTTTCCTCCTCTGTTGGACCTGTAAACGTGATAGTGCCCTGTCTCAGTCTGCTTGGGCTCTAACAAAACCATAGACTATGTAGCTTAAACAACAAACATTTATTTCTCACAGTTCTGAAGGCTGAAAAGTCCAAGATGAGGGTGCTAGTGTGGTTGAATTCTGGAGAGAGCCCTCTTCCTAGATTCCTCATATGTAGTGAGAGGAGGAGAGACAGGACTCTCTCTTCCTCTTCTAATAAGGATACTGATTTCTCTGCTAGGGCTCCACCTTCACCACATAATTACCTCCCAACACTCCACCTTCAAATACCATCACATTAGGGATTCAACATAGGAATTGCGAGTGGGGGGAGGGGAGACCACAAACATTCAGTCTATAGCATGCCCTTTATTTTTTCTGTGGATATTTTCTTTACACAGAATTTCATGTATTCCAGAGATTCAGAGTTTAAATGTTTATCCTGAATTCATAAGTCCAGGCCTAAACATTCATTTAAGCTCCAGAATTATATATCTAATTACATTAAATTTAACATGATCTCTGAGTTCTTTCCCCACTTCTTTTTTATCCATACTTTTACATCTCAGCTACAGTCATGCACCCAGTTACTCAATTCAACAGCTCTTAAGAGTTATACTTAATTCCTAGATTCCCCTTATGTTTCATATCCAGCTCTTCAAGATGTCTCATCAATTCTAAATCCAAAACACATTCTAAATCCTTTTACTTGTTCACCTACTGTACCATTTCTCTAGTTTAAGATTATCTGCAGTCTCCTAACTACCTCGGTAGCCTCCTAATTGGTCTGCTTGCTTGTATTCTTTTCTTGGCATCTATCTCCACAATACATTCAAAGTAATGGCTAAAAAACCTAATTAGATCATCTGACTCCCACTCTTTAAAACCCTTCTAATGTCTTTCCATTTATACTTTAAGTTAAAAGCAATACAGCTTACCCTGGCATACAAGGCCCTATGGGATCTGGCTCCTGCTCGCCTCTCTGGCTTTTCTCACACAGCTTTCATGCACACTGGACTCATTTCTGTTCTTCAAATATATGAAATCACATTATTGTTTGGGAGTTTTCACACTATGGCCCACATTATCACATAACACAATTTTCTTAGCATTCAATTCTCAGTTTGAATATTATTCCTTTCAAGGGAGCCTTTACTCACCATCCAATCTAAAATTGGCCTTTCAGTCAACAATGATCACATATTTTATCTTCTTTATGGTCCTTAATTACCCATCTTTTTCTTGCATATTTGCATATTTATCGCTTTAGATTTCTGTATCCCCAGACTGTGGAACACTGCCTGGATCATAACAGGTTCTCAAAAAGTGTTTTTTGAGTAAAGAAACAAATTAATGAATATTATATATCTACTGAGGAACATAAAGTCTAGGGAGATTTCCTGTGTTTTTTTACAGTGATTCTTAAGACAGGAGATACCTGAGATATTTATATGGCAAAAGAAGTTGGATATTCTGGAAAAGGTACTGTTAATTGACAGAGCATGGAGGAATTCAATGATAGGCATAGAAAAAAATAGTATGCATTTCTTCATGGGCCTGAGGAATAACTAGATAAGGCAGAGTGTCAGTATAGATGAGTACAAGGCTGTCAATATTGTGATCAGAGCCAATTTCCAGCAGCAGATTTGAATTTCCAGCAGCAGATTTGAGTGCCATAGGTGACCTCCCTCCACTTTTCCCTTTCTCTCTTTTTGGGAACTAAGACTCTAGCTTTAAAAAGGAATTAAGAAGAAGAGAGAACATCAAAGGACTGTCTGTACTGAGGGAACACTGCTGTTATCTTTAAAAGCAGTCCCTTAGGAGATTTAATTAAATAAGCTGGCCGGAATCTCTGTTATGATTCCAACCAGGTAGACATATTAGGGACACTTAGCTTTCTGTGCAAATATTTATGCTAAGTTTCCTCTTCTCATATTCTTATTACTGTCATCCAAACTATCTTTGATGCTTGCTTTTCAATCCTGACTAGTATTTTTATCAAATGCACACACACACACACACACACACACTTTGATCTATCTACTTCTGAGTCATTTTGGTACTCCATTTCTTCCCTGCATTAAATGGGATCTTCAAATGAGGTAATCTGTACGCTCACTTGACCCACTGAAAAGTTGACATTTTTCTATAAACTTTTGTTTACAATTCAGAGTACTGTGATAAAGCAAAATCTCTCCACTGTGTAGTTTCCATAAAAAAAAAAAAAATACTCGTAATAAAAGGAGAATTTGCCAGTAATTAGCAAGTAATAGGCTGAACCAAAGCCATCCATGTGTGATGGTTAAGAAAATCGATGAGAGGGCTGATGAGACTGCAGAATTAATCAAAATAATATGCCAGTCACCCCTGCCTTAACAACAATTTACATTTAAAGACAGCACATAATTTAATGTATAAACTTATTTCCCTTAGTTGACAAGCCCCAATAAACCTTTCTTTGTTCTTCAATACACTTAGAAACCCAGCATGGATCATTATCTGCAATAAAGAAGGGACTTAAAAGGTTTTCAGTTTTACCCATCCCTATACTTCTTGCTTTTCTGATAGGCTTTCAATGGAAAGAGTTGACCTCACTACAGATCTAGAAAAGGTAAATGAAAGTTCAATCTCACTTTAGAAAAACAACTAACAAACTTCTTATTGTTTTGACTACACATGGAGATATGAGATGTGTATAAATACATGTGCTCTTAAATTTCATTACTAAAGTAGTGAATGCCTTATTATTACATCTATTCAAAGCAAATTATGGAAATACAGTTTCACCTTGTGAAATTCTGAATAAGAGGTTCCAGAAACAACCCATGGTACATTTTTTCCTACAGAAATTGCATTGGAGTTATTGTTTTAATAGATTTATTATAACTACTATTTATTAAGTAATAAAACCCCTACAATTTATTAAGTAATAAAAATCTCTACAAAGATATCATACTCAGTTTCCCACATCATCTCAGAAAGTTAGATACCATTATCAACATTTCATAGAAGTGGAAATTAATGCCCATAAAGGTGAAATAAGTGGCCCAAGTCTGCATGGCAAGTTAGTCTTAGACCTCAAGGTAGTGTTAGAAATTCAAGTTAGTCTTAAATCCCATCTGACTGACTCTAATATTATTTTAAATATGACACTATATTGATTGTGCTGCTATTGTTAACTAGCCTATGTTTTCAGTTAATATTTAAATTCTTCATGTGACTGTGAGAATTAAACAGTTTTAACTGATACATTTGGCACATGGAAGTCTCATACCCCTTAAAAGGCGCAATTCTATCATTTTGCTTAGATCTCCACATTTTTGTGAAAAACAGAGCCTGCA
Organism: Miniopterus natalensis; assembly: GCF_054644295.1. NCBI lineage: Eukaryota > Metazoa > Chordata > Mammalia > Chiroptera > Miniopteridae > Miniopterus > Miniopterus natalensis. Next base: position 40,804,661 of record NC_142082.1, read on the forward strand.
CTTCAAAAAAATCAACACTTATTTGTAAATGACATCAAATATGTTACTACAGTAACATCTTATATATATTTCAAAACACACAAAGTAGAAAATTATACAGGCTGATATAAAGATGAAATATATACTTTAAAAATAAAATTTTATTTCATTTGGCAAATTACATTTTTATTCTATTAAAAGCAAGATTGGTCAAAATAAATAAATAAAATAAATGGATGCTGAAAAAAAGAGAAAAAAGAAAAAGAGCAATAACAAGAAAATATTAATATTCCACTAGAAAAATATGTTTAAAATATCTTAATTACTTTAAGTGTTGGTTTATTTTTAATAAAGCATAGTGATTTGGAAGTCTGCTTCTAAGTTTGGCTTATTTTGTGCGTTATTTCAATAGCTATCATAACTTAGAGCGCTGCCTTACAGAAAATATTAATTCAAATGAAAGGACTAAATTGTAGACTATGCTGAATAAATATTAATACTATGATGCCAAGGCTTTCGCTGAAATATGGCTGGTTAATTTCCATGTTCCCTGGCATTAGTTATTTTTGTTATTTGTTACTTTCTATCTTTCTTTTTTCCATGTTTTTGTGTTTTAGAAATTAATCACAATTCATTTGCTTATTTGGGAGATCTAAAATTTTTTTTGATTCTCAAATAGTTTAGAAAAATTTGCTTCCATGTATTTGAACTGTGGCAATCTGAGAATTTTTTTTATTGATTTATTTTACTTATAAAATCAAATACTCAGATACTTATGAAAACTTTTCTAAATATCTCTTTCCAAAATTATTTCTGCTTAGCAAGAGTTACATACCAAAAGGATATTTTTTCAAACACTAATTAAATTGTATTTTTCTATAAAGGAATAAAGTGTGTTTATGTTCTGAAATGTTAAACTAGATAGCATATCCCTGTGATTATCATCAGAGAAAATGTCAGCTCATTTGGAACACTTTTCTTTTCTTTTTTTTTTTTTTTAAGTGTTCCTTATTTTTAAGTTAAACAACACACCAAAGTTTCTTGCCAGAAGTCAACCAGTGACTATATGGGTGCAAAAAATTTTCTTACAAACTATTGCTAGACCTCTTTTACATTTGGAAGGAGGTCTTGTTTTAATAAAATCCACTACATCAATGACATCCTATGATAGTTTATGCACTTCTGATTTCAACCTTTTGTCACAAACTTTTGCCAGTAAACAATGTCATGGGTGAGATTCACTCTTGTAATGCCTCTTTAATTTTCATCAGTGATTACATATTTTTCCATAAAACATTGTTTTACAAAAGAAGCTTTTTTAAAAACAAAAACAAAACCCTACTTTCTGTGTTACACTTTCTTTATAACTCAGGGGGGGAAAGTACATATATTATAATATTGAGATACAGAATTCAGCAAATATCAAAAGTTCAGATATGTTGGAAACATCTATCTTTTGTCAGCTTTACAGAACACCTCCCATACTAAATAACTTTTCCCAATAGTTATTTCTTCACATTCGCAGCAACATATTGCTTCATCTTCCAGCAATATTTATTGACAAAGGGATTCATTTCAGCCACTTTTACCCTAGCAGGAAGAAGGTTTATACCTATGAGACCTTAAGTGCTTTGGTGGATCTACAAACTTGAATTTCCTTAATTTTTTTTTTTTTAAACTTGACAGTTAAACATTTTTAAGTGTCAAATAAAAATACAAGAAATATAGACTCAAGTGTATTTCATGCTAAAATTAATTTCCAGATCACTAACATGGTAATGTTAGATGGATTATTTTATGCTGTGTTGACCTCAGTATCTTTCCCCTAATAGTGCATAATTTTTTTAAAAAAATGTAATTAATGTGCTTTTTAATAGAAAAAAACTAGTTCTCTCTTGGTCCTTGGGAAAAAAATGGTACATTTCTAGTTTGCTGTCACAAAGAAAAGTCATACTTTGCCACAATATACTGCTTGTATGGTGTTGGTGTGACCCAGTAGGTAATTCTGCCCTAATTTGACTCAAAGTAATCCTAAACTGAAAACATCTTCATGCAGCGTTAGGCATTCTGCCCCCTAAAAAGCAGCCGACTCCTTTCTCCCAGAGGCCACCGTGGCTACCACGCAAGTTCTAGACTGGACAGTTGGAGACCCACAGCCTTGCATATCACTGATTTGTAACTCAGAGTACTTAACTTGCCTTTCTGTGCTTCCACTTACTCATCTGCAGAATGGGAATAACATAGCGCTCACCCTATACATTTAATAAGACTGATATGACGAGCAAAGCACATTCAATAAAGCCTTGGACTAAGCGCAAGATAGGAGGTAGTTATTTCTGTCTTTAATTCTCTTGAAGTTGCTTATCTGAGTTTGAACCTGGCACCTGACCAGGTCTCCTGATCTAAGTTCCTCTAAGCTCTTTTGATAAATATTCTGTGTTCTCTAGAATAGCACACCAAGTGATTCTGCTACTGGCATCTCCATAGCCTGCCTCCTGCTTCCCAGTCTTCAGGTCTAGAAAACATATATTGTAAAACAGAACAGTATCTGTTTTACATTGGAACAGATATTGGCAGGTGACAGATTAATACACTACAGGAAGAATGATGAAAGATGTATAATTTTTTTTTTTTTAAATATATCTTTATTGATTTCAGAGAGAGGAAAGGAGACTGGGGGGGGGCCGAGAGAGAGAGACAGAAACATCAATGATGAGAGAGTCATTGATCAAGCCCACAACTGGGCATGTGCCCTGACAGGGAATCGAACCCCAATCGCCTGGATCCCAGGTCGACGCTCAACCACTGCGCCACGCCCGGCCGGGCATGTATAATTCTTAACTAAAGCCTTTAGCCTCGCTCCCTTTCTTTTCGCTGACCTAATTTTAAGTAGATTACGATTAATAACTATTTAATCTATGTTTAAAGGGCATTTATTATAATAAACTATTTATTAAAATACCCTTAGTCTGAATTAACCAAAAAAAAAAAAAGAAAGAAAAAGAAAGAAATGCTTTAGATTTTTAACTAAACCATTGAAAAATAAACAGGAATAAATGTTTGATTTATTTAGTTCAATGAATATGACAGCAGTTCATGTAAATTCATTCACAATAAACAGTTTCAATTTTGATTATAAATACATTTTTGCCCAAACATTCGACAAAAGAGGATTGCATGTTCTCCCATATTCAATAGAGGCCTGAGCACACTGTCAATGTTTCATAAAGGATTATTTCTGGAAGGTTTGAATGTAAAAAGAGCCATATTCCTGCTGATCTGTACTACAGGAAAGCAAGGCCAGCTGATTCCTTCATTCCTCATAGCACAGCACACAGATTCAAGTGCAGACAACGTACTCTCCCTGCCCATCCCTCTGAGTCTAACATGGTCTTCTTCCCAGCGACCCTTCCAATATACCAGGGCTGTGACACTGCTGCTCAGGTGTGTGTCCCAACATCTGTATGGAGGACAGCTGCCAGGATGTAGCAATATGGCTTGCAGCCAGGAACTTGGTCATGGCCATCACACCACATGCTGGCCCTGTTCAATTTAGGAACAAAACCAAAACCCTGGAGACTTTAATAACAGGAATCAGGACTGTAGCTTGTCATATTACCAGTGATCAGAAAGAAAATGAACCTTTCAGAGCCAGATGCTTATAAAGCCAATTGGCTCAACTCCACAGAAAACTGATTTTAAGTGTGCTAATCGAGCTTAAATTAATGTGAATGCAGTAATGATCCATGTGAATTTTAGATGATTGACTATATAATTAATCTTCAAAGCATAAAGAACATGAAACCCCCCTTCTTTGCTAAATGGCTATTGAAAATATAGAATAGCTCACTAGATATTGGCACAGGGGAAATGAAGAGGCAGAGGGTAACTGATCAACATCTGGATTACTAAAACCCAGAAGAGCATTATGTTAACTTCCTCAAAAAACCTTTGGTGTCTATTTGCTTAATGTAACATTTATAGCACGTCTATTTCTCAGAGACATTTATTTCTGTCTTAATTATAAGATATAATTTATCTTAAAATTTTCAGAGATAACCATCATTGAAAACTTTATTTGCTGCTTTGGGGTTTTCCTTTAAAAGTGCATTTGAACAGGCTGGTTTCTCCGTAGTTCCTCCTGGCTTGTCAGTAAAGTACAGGCAGACTTCATTTTATAGCACTTTGCTTTATTTTGCTTCACAGATGTTATGTTGTTTTACAAATTGAAGGTGAGACCCTCCATGAGCAAAAAAATTACAACTTGCTTTATTGCCGTAGTAACTTTATTGTTGTGATCTGGAATGGAACCCACAATATCGCCTATATTTCAGGTATGCTTATATTTCAGGTGACTTGGAAATGGTAAAATACACAAATTTTCACAAAACAAAACAAAAGGAGAGAAAAAAGAAACACCTAGAACTCTGGCAAATGATTAAGATATTGCCAGGACAGAATCTGGGAGACAATGCAATTAAACATGAGGGGTATGGGTTGGATTGAGCAAAAGTATCAATGGATCATTAATTCATGTTTTGTCATTGAAAACAGGGCAAACCTGCTGGTCTTAAAGGTCAGAAGCTATTTTACTCCTTTCCTACTGATTGATTCTAGCCCAGAAATCCAAAAAAACAAGACAACCAGAAATCAGGGCACTCAGAAATTTGCCACAGGGGTACTGTACATTGAGACTGTTTGCTGCCCACTTCTCTATCGCCACATGAAAAGTAGAATCTGCTGAGGGGTGAAGTGCTTCAGAAAACGATAGAGTTAGGAAGGGGCCTGGAACCACACAGGTTGTGGACTATAGTTTCTCCCTTACTCCTTTTGTGGAAAACATCAAAGAACTAAGCATCAGAGGTCAGAGAAAATTATCACTCAGGAAGCAAAATGACTTTTAGAGAATTTGAATTTCTTAAGGTTAAAGGGAAGAAAACAAGCAAAGAAACATAGGCTTTGTGGAAAAAAAATGCGGGAGAAAGACAAAAGGGGGATGCAGCTTCCAAATATATTTATTGAGGTTATACAGCCTTGAACAATGTAATAGCATAGATAGTAGAAAAACATTTTTAAGTGTTTGCATTTTTTATAGGATGTATGAGAGCAGATTTCTCTGAAATAAGTATAAAAATTGATTAATAAATAAGACCCCCCCCCCGATGAACAAATAACAGAAGGTAATTAAAAGCTGGATATCAAAAAACATTTATGGAGGAACACAAAAGGCAGCATGATTAAAATCGACACATGTGTCTATAGGAAGGAGCGGGACCTACAGTAAATCCTATCAGCATTGTGGAGGGCAAGTTGGAGATGTTCTACTAGAATTCAGAGGCAAAGACCCAAGAGTAAAATGAGAGACAACAGAGCTACAGAAGATGAAGGACAGAAGTTGATTGTAAAAATAGCAGATTTACCGGAGAAAAAGCCAGAAAATTAAAATAGAAAAAAAAGAAAACTATAAAGGAAGTCTCTGCTCAAAATTTAAACCACCAAACACAGCACATCAAAACGAAACAAAACAAAACCCTAAGCTTTCAGATGAAAGGGACTCATTTCCCTAAGACATCCTTTCTATAAGATCTCAGTCTAGAACTTGCTGGAGCTTTTAATTAAAGTCAGAAGTTAAAATAATGGGAGCGATATATTTCAGTGTTCAGAAAGCCCCACACATCATAGTGTGACCTTCTCCACCTAATTCTGTTTCCTAAAGGAAAGAACTGAGGCTCCAATGTGATAAATACCTAGCACCAAAGCTGAGAAGCAGGCACTGATAGTTCTGATACTGGGGATGATACCAGCTCAGTCCTTACTTATGTCTCACTCCCTCGTTGAGACAAATGGATTTGCATGGTCCATTACAGGTGGAAATTCCATGTACACCACTGATCCTGCTGAGATGTAGAAGCCAGAGCCACAGGACTCCACTTAAAGTAACACAGAGACAGATTCATTAACAAAGGTTTTCTGCTCCAAGCAGGGGAGCACATATTGTATGAATTCAATGATATAATATCCTGAGGCCTTATGTCAAGTGTGCATGTGGCAAACAACACTGGAAGAAAACAAAGAACACTTTCCTAAAGAAAGCACCAGGTGGCTGTTTTAAGTCATTTGCTTGTACCTGGCTCCACATTTCTACTCCTCTCCAGAGAATATATTTCTATTCTCTTCATGCTAGGTCCTCTTTAAAGGCCCTTCTTTAATCCTAGAAAAAATGTTTGGATTTTTTTCAGCATAAAGCTACTGTCCCCACAATTTATCCATTCCCATCCCAGTTTTTCAGTTCTACCAGTAATGTGATCCCCTCAAAGTCCTAATATTAATTAGCTATTCTTACACTTAATTCTGAGCAATATGGTGACAGGATAGAGTAAAGGAGATGGTCCCAAAAAAGCATTTTAAGACAAATTCTCCTCTATCCTATTCTCAACCACTCACTTCAACTTATGCCTTTTATTCTAACCCACTGACACCTTAGCAGAGATTGGGAAACATTTTAAAATAAATACATTAAAATAAATGTTTTTAAATATTTTTAAGTAAAACAATAAAAACACAATGATAAAAGGATATGGCAAGAAAAAAAGTTAGGTTCATCTAGAAACCACTTTGAAGGCAAAAGCAACGAGTACAAGGAAAGATATTATCAGAAAATAATAAAGATTATATTTCAAAAAATTGTATTCTTTATTTTCTTAGTAATAGTTGTATTCAGATGGTATTATTTATAACATTATAAATATATTATTCCACATTTATAATATTTACAACACATTTATATTATTTATACACAAAATAACATGCCTGAAATCACTTATATATTCGGTGTGTTAAGCATTCCTCATTCAGAGTATGTTTAGAGTGCATATTATATCACTTAGCAAACTTAATTAGCACAGTTTATTTCCAGTGTGCCAATTTAGGATTCTATCCCTAACAAAGCATTTATTACACTTGCTAGCAGGCTTAAGGAACTCCTAGAGCTCATTCCTCAGTGTCTCCTATGCTGCAGAGTTCGCTGGGCAATGAGGAAATACATTATTTAGGTTTTTGCTTGTTCCCCAACAGATACAGATGAAGATGCTTTTGTTGGTTTGCTTTTCAATATGGGTCAAATTGTAGGAATTTGGCTCCTCTGAAGCCTGTTATTTCTCACTGCCTTCTGTGCCCTATCCCCATGTCAACTTTGATCTCTAGAGGAAGAACCCAAAAGCCATGTCTCTCCTTTGCCTCTCATTCACACCTTTATTTATTCTTTCATCGTGACAACACTGATACGATGTCTACTCTATGGTAGGCCTGGGAGCAACAATTAAATAAAGTATAAGGATAGACGAAGTGTAAGAAGAGCTGTGCTATCAAGGTGAGAAGTGTGGCGAGAGGTGATGATAAACATGAGGTAATGGGGCATCACAGGCGATTGACCTTCCCTGGGGGGAAGAGCAGAGAAGGCTCTGGAGATTATACCTACGGAAAAAATTAGGTGATAGCTAGGGAGTCAGGTCATTAGAAGCAGCAGGAAGGAGAGAATTCCCATTAGGGCAGACAGAAAAGATAGCAGGTTAACAATTGCAGGGGCATGCACAAAATGATTAGCAGTCTGATGCTGCTAGAATATATGTTCCAGGCACGGGGTAAATTCAGATAGAGCCTACACCTGCCTTAGTTTCCTTCAGAGCACTTTTCACTGCCTGAATATGTTACCTATTTTTCTGTTTATAGTCTGCTGCCCTCTTTAGAATGTTATGTCTGCAAGGACAGGGGCTTTCACTCTTGCTCACTATCCCAGCACTTGCAACAGAGATTTCCACACAGTGGACACCCAAGCAGTGATGGAAGAATGAATAAGTGAATTAACACATTGTGTGCTAACAACTCATCCTTTGCAGCCTCCCACAGTTGAATTTCAGTGTACTTTTTCACTTTTAGTGCAACCTAAATTACAGCCAAATTCTTCACCACTTTCAATCATTTTTTCCCCCTGAAATTATTTTATCTCTATGGCCTTGCTATTTGTATTGCCTTTACATAGAATGTCTTTTAGTTGGACTCCGCTTAAAATGCTCATTGTCTTCAAAGTCATAAAACTTGAAGACAGAATTAATCACTTACATAGCATAGTTTTAAGAACTTAAATTTTAGATTTGTACTGCCAATTCCACCTTCTCTATTTACTGTGTGTCCTTGAGCAAGTTACTTAATCTCTCTGCACATGTTTCCTCATATAAGATACTAGTTATTTCAACTTACTGGGAAGATTTACTTGTAAAAATCCTGTGAAACTCTTAGTACCTGATAGATAATAAATTCTGGCTCTCCTTGTATTAAATGCTATTAAGTGTGCTTGTCCATGACCCTTTTCATTGTATCCACTTTGAAGACATAGATGAAGACTTTTAAAACTTTTATACTCCATTGTTTAACATGATGCTTTGAACATAGTTGGGACATTAATAAATGATTGTTAATTGTGCTGACTCTAGAAATAGGATTTTCTTTTCAGCAATAGGTCCATTCAATATATACGCAACTGCTTTATAGATTTCAAATATACAAATAACTATTTGAAATAGAAAAATTAAAATCTTAAGAAACCATTGAATGAATGAGTTCCCTTTCTCTTGATTATTGAACTTTTTCACTTGCAAATGGCATATTTTATTTCTAAGAACCTGCAAAGCTATTTCCGCTTAATTCTAAATAAAATACCTCAACATTATTTTTCTTTCAAAATAATGCAGCCGTTTTAACATTTTCAATTCTCAATGGCATTACTTGTAAATTACTTTGGTTTTAGAAATTCTGCTAACATCATAGCAGCCATGCTGTAGGTAGAGTGGCTATGAGTTTATTCAGTGTTGTCTAAACTGGTTATGAAAGCAATTGTACACTCTTAGGTGAGAAAGGATTTCATCTATCCTGCCAGCTTTTGTAAATAACACATTTTCAAATACTTCACATACTACAAGATAAAAAAATACTTTTATAGAGAATATTTTTTATATATTTGATAATGAAAGAACTGAAGCTAAGGCATGCTAAATCCATTCATTCATGCATTCATGCATCCATTTTTACATTTACCCATCCAACAATACTTGAATTTCTTTAAGTATTGCTGGGGAAAGCAGAAAAAAGTAAAAACAACATACAAATTGACAAGATGAAATTTCCTCATGGTGCTGTTTAGTTTGGTAAGGAGACAAAATTGAGATGTACTGAATAAAGTAATGAAAGAGAGGCACACTCAGTGAACTGTGAAGACCATGGTGAACAGAGTGATGAAGGAGGTAGTCTGTCATGTGTGGGCAGAGAATTAGATTTATCAAAGGAAGCAATTCCTGTAAAGCTTTTAAATTTTTACTTTTAACATACATAATAAATAACACAGTACAATAAAATAGACCTTTTCCTGGCATACAGTTCTATGAATTTTCTCCCATGCACATATTAGTGACCAGCACCAGAGAAAATGACACAGAATGGTTACCTCGAGCTCCCCCTCCCCCACCTCATTTTACCCCTTTATAAACCCACCACCTCCCACTCCTCTACGTGGCACCTGCTCGTCTGTTTTCCAAGAACAAAGTTTTTTATTATTAGAAAATATTATATACACGGGAAAACGGAATTTGTAGCTTTTTCATAATAGCTTCATTCACTCAGCATTAGGCCTTTGAGATGCATCCAAGATGATGAGAGTATAATAAAAATGTTCCTTTGAAATGCTTAGTAGTATCCTATAGTATGGATGTACCATAGTTTGCTTGGCCACTCCAACACTGAAAGATACTTGGGTTGTTTACAGGTTTGGAAATTGTGAATAGAGCTGCTATAAACATTCTTATATAGATTTTTGTGAGAATATAAATTTTTGTTTTGCTACTATAAATACCAGAATGTAGGATTGCTGGGTCATATGGAAAGTGAATGTTAAACTTAACAGAAAACTGTCTTCCAAGGTGAGCTGTATCATTTTGCATCCCCTCAAGCAATACATAAAAATTCCTGTTGTTTTATATCCCCACCAGCACTTGGTACTGTTAGAATTTTTTTTTAAATTTTATTTATACTAATAGGTGTGTAGCAATATTTTATGGTTTTGATTTTGAACGTGTTTTTCATATGTTTATTTGACTTCCAGAAGTCTTTTTTGGTAAAATATCTTTGCACATCTTGCTCCTTTTAAATTTTATTTTTCTGTTGCATTTTGAGATTTTTTAATATATTCTGGATACATATATATATAGTGGTTTAAAAATATTTTTGCTCTTCCTGTGGCCTATCTTTTCATTCTTTTAATAGTGTCTTTAACAGAGTGAAAGTTTTTAATTTTGATAAAGTATAATTTATTTTCTTATGGGTGAAGTTTACCAGTGTTAACTTTTCTCTGAATGTGCATGCCCACGTGTTCCAAAACTATTTGTTGAAAAGTCTATGCTCTCTTCATGGAAGTGCTTTTGCATGTTTGTCAAAAACTTCACCATATTTGCGTGGGTCTACTTTGGACAGACTTTTTCCCCCATTGATCTATGTGTCCATCCAGTTGCCATACTGTACTCTCTTGATTACTATTAGCTTTATAATAATTATTTGAAATCAGAAAATGAAAGCTCTAGCTTTATTCTTTTTCAAAGCTGTTTTGGTTATTCAAGAACCATTGTACCTTCCTATATACATGTTAGAATCAACTTGTCTATATGAGCAAAAAATATTGCTGAGACCAGTATCCTGACCTTACTCATGAATCTGTAGTTCAAAGTCTGTTTTTTGTACCAGTTGAATCCCTAGTCCCCCATTTCCCTTAGGGTTTGTTCATCCCTAATATTCTGGATACATTTAAGGGCTATAAAAGACTGTCTATGAAATAAACCAATAAAGACAACTTTTTATTTCTGCTTCTTCTCTCTGTGGCACAATAGCCTCCTTAAAATTTATAACCATAGGCCTGTTGTTTCATGCTTCTGAGTTTTAAATTTACACCCCTGCTCTAATGGAAAACTTAGGCTCTCAAGTCTGAAAAATAATTAAAGTGTTTCCAGAGTGGACATCACTGAGAATCAAACTAAAATATTTTTCTGGAGAAAAACATACTCAATCCGAGTCATTCGGGATCCCCCCGATGGTATTCTGTTAAATATGAATGTTAAATGTGAATTCGCAATCTAAAGTTGCCAAATACAGGAGGGAAAAAATTTATTATAATTTAAAGTATTAGCAGAAAGAAAAACCAAGAGACCCCCTTTACATACGCATACGCGCGCACACACACACACACACACACACACACACACACACACACACACACAGAGCCAGCCTGGAAAAACTTTAGAATATCAAAGACAAAGGGAGATCTACAAGAAGCCAGAGAAAAGGTCCAGATCATCTATGAGCAAGTGTCAGTTTAAATGACTGACTGTTTTGACATTTCTTTGATTTGACTATTGCTATGCAGATCATAACTGTCAATGTCTATCTTTTTGCCTAAAATATTTGATTAAAATTTGACTTTTTTTCTGTGAAAAAAATCACAGATTTTCTAGTGTCCATAATGATATAGATAGTATTACATTTTTTTCAATGTGCTGAGAGGAAGTAACTACATTTCTAGACTTATGAACTCAGAGCAAGCAGGAGGAATGAGACATCTTCACACATAATTAAGAAGTTTTACCACCAAAAACCAAGAATAGAACTTTTAAAGAAGAAAACTATCGCAGATGGAAAATAAGAGATACAAGAAGGAATGATGAAGGCAGAATTTTAAGTATTTAACTAAAATTAAATCATCTTTATAACACAAAATAATATTTCATTTGCGTCGGTAACAACAATAATATAAGAAAGTTCTAGGAGAGTAAATAATAACTTATAATAAGGCTTTCTGATGTTAATTAGTACATTTCAAGCTTACTATTTGATTCTAGAAGATGGTAAAAAAATGGTTTAGTTATTATTTTGGTAGGTTTGGTAAGTCTGGATTTAAAATTTCTTTCTTAAAAAAAATTATCTTTATTGCTGAAAGTATTACAGATGCCCCCTTTTTTTTCTTCCCATTGATCCTCTCCACCACCCCGCATCACCCCCACCCCCAGGCCTTCCCCACACTATTGTCTGTGTCCAGGCAGGGGTTATGCAGTTATGCAAATAAGTTCTTTTATTAATCTCTCCCCACCCCCACCTTCCTTCTGAGATCCCTCAGTCTGTTCCACGCTTCTATGTCTCTGGATCTATTTTGTTCATCAGTTTATTTTATTCATTATATATGGATTTAAAATTTCAAGACCAACAATTCAGACATACAAAAGGAATGAAATGTTTAATTCTCAAACCAGTCAAATGAAGCTATGAAAGAGAGAACAAAAGAAACTTCTGTTTTAGGGAGAAAGTTAAAAGAGGGAGCACAGGAGCCTTGGTTGTGGGGAAGAAAGAGAAAAAGGAAGACTGAATCTGAAATACCAGGGCCTGTCCTCAAACAGTCTTTGTTAATATGTTCAGGATTCAGTTATTCCTAATTTATCCAAAGCTTTTTCTTCTTCTTTTTTTAATGACACACTAGAGGCATAGAGGCATTTCCTATATAGTCAAAATATTAAGAATAATTAAAAATAAATCAATATAATATGTATTTGTTAGAGACTAAGATAACTATAGATTTGGTTTTAAAAGTAATATTAGATAGATGTTTAATTATTTCACATATATGCTCTATATATGTTTTTGAAAATAAAAAATTAGAATCCCAAAGAAGGGAAATTTGCCTATAAGGTAACAAGTTGTACCTAGAAAAGCATATTTTGTCCTTTCCTTTAAAGACCGAAAATACGGTTAGGAACTGAACGAGTGGAAAGCAGTAGAGTCAAAATAAATTCTTCTCAGGGTTAAAGTCCGTTGTTCTACAAATTCATATTCTGCATTACTAATTTTCATACATGAAAGTGCATTATGTCTTTGTACCCTCCAAAGATACGAGAGAAGAAAAAACATTTATTGAAATCATACTATATACAGGAAATGTCCTAGACCCATATCGGTCATTGTATTCAGTCCCCAAAGAAATAGTTTCAATTATTATCCCCAGTTACAAATGAAGATGCTAAAAGTTAGACTGGAAGTAACTTGTCCAGTTGGTAACACCAGGATCACAAGTAGGTCTTTCTGAATCCAAAGCCTTTGCCTTAATTAACTACAATCCACTGCCTCAGTAAGACCAGCTGGATGTGCAAATAATGGTCCATGCTAAAGTAAATAAGTAAATTTCCCTATTCTATTAAATCCTATTAATGGGGTTTTTTAATGAAGGAGAGAATTCTTCCTTAGGCCGTTTCCCTTTATCTGTTAAAATGATATCCATTACTAATGATAATGTGTCTTCTTATTTCTCCAAGTGTGATTGTTCTGATCAACATACAGATACATAACTACAAAGTTAAATAATGTTTGTCAATCTTTATAGCCAAGAACGAGTTCTAATTTTTAATTGTGTCCATTTCAATATATGTGTTTCTAACGTGTCCTATGAATGAGAATGTTAAGAACATAACTTCTGCATAAACTCTATTAAAAATCACACTGGATTTGTCCAGTCTGTGCTAAGGGCCGCTGCACACTCTAGGCCCTGGAAGGGGGGCCATTCAGTGCCAGTTCAAAAGGCAGCCAACAGGTTTATTGTCATTTACTTGTGCGGGAACAGTCATTGATTTGACAGGCTGAAGCCAGCCTCAGGGTGAATCGCTTTATTCAACAGCTATCAGGCAGGAAAAATTATTCCCCAGCCTCTTGATAGGGAGTCAAGGAGAACTCTGAGATAGCTGCTTATGGATACAAATGACAGGCTAGACAACACTGTGGGGATTACTAGGTACTAGTAAAAAAAAAAAAAAAAAAAAAGGCAGATTTCATTATTTTTTTACCAAAACCTGTGTTTCAAGATTCAACAAGTTCATGAATATTCACTCATATCCAACTAAGTTTTCAAACAAAGGAGAAGAACTTTCCCCTAGCATTGTGTTTGATTGCTTGAGTTTTGCTTTGTGGCCTGTATTACCATCCCTTTGATAAAATATTTAGCCAGATATTTTCAAGGTTTAGCGAATTACTTTCGTAAGGAAATTAGTGTGCCACTGTATTAAAAAAAAAAAAAGAAAAGAAAAGAAGGAAAGTAACATTGACAGCATTGGCAAGCTATGGAAAAATTTTAAATACACCTTTTGTGCAACATACTGAGCTTATAATGGTGCTGTAGCACCTCAAGAAAGATAAAATGAAAGCCTCTTAGGACTAGAACATGGCATGAAAAAAAAAAAAATCATAGGGGCAGGGGTCTTGCTCTCTAGGACAGACCTAAATGATGTACACTGAAGACTGAAATGTTTTTAAAAAAACACCTGTGAAATTGAAGAAGACACGATTCTGCAATTATGAAGGTTAAGAATGTATTTTAACAGAACTCAGTGAAAAAGAACCTCTTTTGAGTCAAGAGAAAAGAAAAATGAGGAAAAATAAAATACTTCTTAACGTAGTATAATAATTTTATGAAGTTTAGTTTTCCAGTTGGAATTCATATAGTCTGAATTTATCATGTAGTGACAAAATTTAGGAAATGTCTTGAATGAAAGCAATAAATAGTCTGAAAAAATGGATAGTCTAAGAATGCACTGCCTAGTTTTTAGAGTAATATTCAGGAAGAGAACAGAACTTTCTACAGTTTACATCTCGATCCCTCTTAGAGGACAAATGCTGAGCTGGATGACCTACACAGTCGGCCAACTACACTAATTATTCTATTCCATTATCATGTTATCATGAAATACTATTCATCCACAAAAGTGATTATGAGGATGATGTTGACCTTGCACGTTGAGAAAAGCTTTGTTTTCACATGAGGAAATGTCCATCAAATAAATTTCTTTAGCATAAAATGTCATTGATCTTAATGTGTATAAAATATTAAAGTATGTATTAATTAAAGATTTTTAAAAATATACTAGTTTTAGAAGTATGCTCAATAGTTGACTTTTAATTTATAAATGAATTCTGTTTTTTCCCCCCTTTCTTTATCAGGCCAGATTTTTGTGAGTTTGAAGACACAAAAAAATCTCATCTCTTTTCTTCATAACTTGTTGTTATGTAGAAGCTTTTAAAACAAATTAGAATAGCACTCCATGTATTAAGGACATCTCAAATAGCTTTCAAGTTCATATTTTTAATTAATATCGATCTGATAGTACACCATGAACACAGGTTTAATCCTGAAATAATATGTAGTAGAATAGACATCTCCTGACAAGAAAACATAATAAAAATTTCTATTAGCCACAAACCAGAAACCTAGTTCTATATACTACGAAGTCCACCTGAGTCTTCCCCAGTTTTGATAGGCATTCTGGCTCTGTTCTATCTCATTCTGTTATCCTTTCCATGTGATTTGGGTTATAATTTTTCCCCATATGTTTTTTAATGCTTCTGTCATGAGAAGAGCAAAGATTTCCACTAAATTTTATTTCACTCAAAAATGGTCAATACATTTGCTAGGATTTACTGGACTATATTATTTATACAGGTATGGGTTCGACACATTACATCTTTTTGGTCAATTATTTTTAAACCTTTCTTGTTTGTTTGCTTTTTAATCTACAATATGGTTAATTCCTTCCTATGTTCCTAATTTTACTAGAACTAGACACAGAAGCAAACGGATGAAGAATGTTTTACACTTTACAAAGCACTTTTATAATGCCTGCCACTCTGACCATAAACAGCACTTCTGGGGCAGGCATTATTCGTATTTTAGAGCAAAGAAAACTGAGGTTTACTAACATGTTTAAGATGATACAGTTACTATGTGGTAGAACCAGTCTTCTAATTCTAAATCCTATGGTAACATTTAATATTCCTGTATAAAGCACAGAAGGGATACTGATGAAAGGCAATCATTTTGATGAGGTCTCATGCATTTTTGTGCTGGTAAATTAATCATTTTCTCATTTATTTATTTAAAAGCATTAATTAATATACCAAGATGTGCAGTGCACTAAATTGGACATTGCAGTAGCTAAAAGGATATTTTTTCATGGAGGAAAATATAGATATATAAAATAATCCTATGAAAATCAGCAGAATCTTGAGGTTAACTGAAGATTGCTATTGGAATTTGGAAAAAAGTCACGAACAATTCACCCTGGAGATTTCAGGAACAAATGCACTGAAAAATTGAACTGGGCATTGAAGATAAATAAGAATACACCAGAAGAATGTAAAAAAAAAAAAATTCCAGGAAAAAGGATCAGCATGTTGGAAAATAAAAACTCATTTGCAATGTTTAGGGATGAACATGTCATAATGAAGATCCACAAAATCATTTATGAGCCTGACAAGAAATTTGCCCTACCCATTCTGTCCCCATTAGGGGCTGATATTTTTTCCCCTGAGTCTGAAATATCATCTTCCTTTCTTATTTTCATGTTCAGCTGACAGTTTCTAGCTTCTGGCTGAGTGAATAAGCCTTTAGTCCCAGTCCCATGCACCCTCCAGGTATTGGTTATATTTTGTTTCCAGACAAATAAAAGAACATGATAATATATACTAAGCCATCCTGTAAAGAATGTAAATTATGTAAATTAATATTCTGAGGTCTCCTGAAAGTAGTGATTGCAAGCTCTGGGTGATTTTTTTGAGAACACCCATGCCTCAGGTATCCATGTGGGTAGCTCCCTCACTTTCTTTAGGTGTCTGCTCCAATGTTCCCATTCTGGGGACCATGTCCCTCTCCCTCAGATAAAACAGCAATACCAACACCCATCTCACCCCACGCTTTCTATCCACGTTAACTTGCCCAATTCTCCCCATAGGATGTCATCAATATCTGACACACCATATCAAACCATTTACCAGTTTGTTCTGCCATCTCCCACTACACTAGAAACTCCCTGAAGGCAGAGAATTGGTCAGTTGCATCAGTGTCTCTAGCAACTAGGACATTGCCTAACACATTAATACCCGATAAATATTTATGGAGTAATTAGGTGAGAGAATGGACATAAGTAAATGAAATGTACAGAAAAATGCTTTTATTCAATGGTTAAATCATTACCTGTTGTCATTTCATCAGAGTTTAGCAGTAGATTTGCCACTTTGAATTTCACAATCTTTATTGACTTCATTATTATAAAAATTATCAAACAGGAACAAAAGCCCTGATTAAATTATAAGTGCACTGATTTGTACACAAACAATTGAGCTGAATAAGAAATAACTGATATATTGACATTAGTGTCTGGAAAATAGTACATAATTCTGACTGAACTTTAGATGGATCCCCCTACATTTACTTGTTTTAAAAGCCATTTCTAATGTTTCATTTGTTAATAGCTGTATTTTTGTCGAGCCTTTGAATGATATTGCTGCATTAGTGCATTTATCAGCATCAGTATGGACAGTTTTCCAGGGGGCAGTTTCACAGATAGAATTAATTTTTGTCGCCTTCACTTTCAAAGCCCCAGTCATCATGAATCAAGTGAAATGGAATGCCTGCAGGAGCCCACCACCTATGACACAGTATTACTGTGAATTCTGAGCATATGTATTGTAAACATTAGATTTAATGTCATTATATTTCCTATCTGACTTTGAATGAGTTCTGCCCTGCAGGACTATTAGCAAATAGCAAAAATGATAGCGCTTCCTAAGCCAGGGGATAACTAACCTACTTAAATGTGTGTCTCCTTTGGACATATAAAAAATGCCAGCAGTTAAGCAGCTGATGTATCAGCAGGCATTGTAAGGGAGGGATTTCTGCAACAATATGCACTTATATCAAATATTACTTTTCCCATCACTGCCTGGGAGGTATGTAATTTAGTTAACTTATGCTTCGGTGGTGTTTTAGAAATGAAGTGGTTCTGAAGCAAGCATTGCATAGGATCAACTTGTCTTTGCATCATGGAAGGGTAATGCATAAATATAAGTCTTATTTTGGGGGGAGAGGTATCTGCAATCCCTTGTTTATTTCTCTTTACAACGAAATTTCTTGGAGTGTTTTTAAAACTGTTTAAAATTATTTCTATCTTTCTTATTCACTTTGCCACCAATAGTCTTGAGATAGAAAAACAGAAACTCACTAGGGAAATCTGCTTGGGTATACCATGCTTAATAAAAGTGTGCTTTAATATAAATTAGTTTGAAAAATGTGGGGCTGTTTAATAAGTTTGCTATCTTTAAATATCATAGTCATAGTGGCATTGGGGAAATGATTGGGGTTTTCATGTGAGATTTGATATTGAACTGAACCCATTCATATGCATATATACATACATACATGTATATATCAGTGTTTGTATATGTATTTAAATTTTATTTAAATATATAGATAGAAAAGTGCAAATATCAAGTGTACAGTTTGATGAATTTTCACAAATTGCAAACCTTGACCCACATTAAGAATAGAAGTTCACACATCTCAAGAGTCCTCTCGTATTATTTTCCAGTCACTCATCTTTATCGCCTCCCCAACAAAGGCATCACTGTCTTGACTTCCTACAGTATAGAGTAGCTTTCTCTGTTTTATATAAAGTCCATGTTTGGAATCATAATTTTCTTCACAGAAAAGCAGCACAGTGTGGACAAAAGCTGTCTCACACTTGGCCTGAGATATTATAATTAAGTGAGATTATTATAAGAATTGATTTAGTTAATTTATCTTAGAACACAACAAAATAGCATAAACTATCAAATGTAAAATTTTATTATGATTAATTTTCCTTTTAATAGTCTCTCCAATCAAGCTAAATTACTACTCCATCCTAAAAGTTTGCTTATGGCAAATATGTAATGAAATATAATATACATGCAGGAACATGTGCTTTCTGAGGTGAGGGCCTATGTCTTATTTCTCTCTGTACTTCCAGTGGTAAGTGGTATTTATAATAAAATCTAAGGCACTAAAAACAAAACAAAACAAAGCCCCTGTTAATGAGTAAGTGATACTAGAAGACCACTGATGAGACTGTCAACTGCACCACATCATGATGAGAAAAGGCCATAGCTTTTCACGTTCAGTAAACACTTAGATTGTGCCTTAGCTTCCTCTAAGTGATTTGTTTGTAATTAACTTATCTAATCATATTAAATGCACAAGGTGGGCAGTTATTATCATCCCCTTTTTACAGATGTGTACATCTGTACCTCTGGGTCACAGAGATATAAGAGCACATAACTAGTAAGTAGCGGATACAGAGTTCAATCCTGACATCCTGACTCCCAAGTCTAAACTCAGTCACTGTTCTTTATAAACATGGGCATATTTGATAACCTAGGAAAAGATTGATGATGCTGACGTCATAAATAATAACAAACCATAGTATTCTCTTTTAGAGTAAAACTTACTCTTCAGACCACATTCATATAACCGTGATTATTTTTTTCTGCTAACTATATTGTATGTTAGGAAAACAATGCTGTCTCAAGGGCCATTACAGGGCATTAGAGATGAATCACAAAATGCAAACAATATTTTAAGTAATAATAAAGACTAGGTGACTGAAAGAGAGTAAAGGAAAACAGCTCTGGCAGCAGACCCTTTAGCATAAATAACCTATATTCCCCTGTGTAGGACTTAGATTCTTGGTTTCAGGGCCAGAACTTTAGATTCTATGGCTCCTCCTTAGAATGGACACCAGTATTTCCATTGGCAATTACATTATTATATAACCTATTCAGATTGATACATTATAGAATAATTTAAATTATTCCTTATAGGGATTGCTTAAATAACAATGAATGAATGAATATTAACTGTGTCAACACTGATCTGATACTATAACTGTCCCTAAGTAATTAATACAAGGATAAATTTTGGGTAGCATGTGTAAATTTAAAAAAAAAAATGGTTTAGAAGTAAACACTTCCACTGTTGGATAATAACAGTTGTTGCGCTCTACCAGACAAAGCTTTCCACTCATTGAACTCTATGGAGGCTCAGTTTTGGAAACAGCCAATCCTAATCATAGCAGGTGACCTTGAAATGCACGAGGTGCATCGTGACAAGTCTCGGTGAGCCAGGGCAACAGGACAAAGCAACTTCAGAAACCAAGTGTAGAAGTAGCCTCGGGATTACAGAGTCCCCTCAGGCTCTGGCACTCACAGGGACAAGTGGCTCCACTTTCCTTCACTCTCTTGCAACCACTTGGCTATCATTTGTGCCAGCCACCTCTTGAGGGAAAGTTCCTCATGGCGGAAAATTCCTCTTGCCCTCCAAGCATTCTGCTAACTGCCAAGAGATGACAAGCCAAAATGCAAACACACTAAGGCACGCCGCCTAACGAGACTTTCTAAGAGGCTAAAAACGCCTATTCTTGAGCTGTCTAATAGATTAGTCACCAGACCCATGATTATGGAGCACTTGAAATGTGGTGGATGTGACTGAAAAACTATAGTTAAAATGTTTAAATTAGCTATAAATTTAAATAGCCACATGTGACTAGAGGCTCTCATATTGGACAGCACCCCACTAATTATATTGGGAATTAAAAAGTGATCCTTACCTCTCCCCATCCTTATGTTTCTTTCATGGAAGTAACCAAACACTTCTACATTGCCAAGAAGATGAATTTAAAGTTAAGATGGATTTTTGGATGTTGGGAACTAAAACTATTACTTTCCATTTGATTCCTACCTTCCAGCTCTTCACGTTAACAAGGCAAACATACATGATTTTTTAGATAGTTTGGAAATTAATGTTTTTCCCCCTTCATTTGATATTGTCACGTTTTAAAAGCATATCCTATTCAGCTTATACTTTACTACAAAATTTAAGTCGTAATCACTATTATTATACTATATGCAACTATAATTATGACATATCAACTTAAAAAACCTTATGTAAGGATAGTAGGACAAGAATGTCATCCCTTAGTGTATTCTCTGGTGGGAGTCAGGCTAGAATAAGCTTTGGTCTTATTAAGTTCCATCTGTCAATTTTACCTGACAGCCCATATAATTAAGTCAGGGTACTGTCATGTTAACCGGCATTAAGTGTTTTGATTATACTGATAAATTCCAACATAAACAAGATATTCAAGCTGTAGTGAGATATTATAGAATGCAATGGAGCATTTGGCAGTTGCATTTATTTAATAACATCAGAATGAGGAATGTGGATCATTCAGACCTCCGAGTGATTTTGTCAGCCTGAATAATCCATAATAGCCACCTGGCGTTAGTCAGTCTAATTACATTTGTTTTAATTGTCCCTTTTCACTTTAGCCACCTGTTATAAGTATATGTGTAAAGATTCAAGGTGACATCATGGTATTCCATTAATTTTTACCATCCAGAAATATCTTGATTATCAAAGGAATAAATTTACTTGAGGTATTGTTCAATCAGTTTGCCTAATTCTGCTGTAGTGACCATGATTGAAATAGGAGAAATATAGGGAGAATGACTTCTTCTGCTCTCAATGAACTTGTGATGTTGTCATTAAGACAGCTTTGAAAATAATCACAGACAATAGTATGGAAGGCCTGGGGGTGGAGCAGATGCAGGGTGGAGGGGATCCATGGGGGAAAAAGGGAACATCTGTAATACTTCCAACAATAAATAAATAATCATTTTAAACAATTAATAAATGACTTAAAATTTAACAGATTACTTTAAAATTAGAGAAAAAAACACTTTAAAAAAAAAAAAAAAGAGCAAAGACCATGCCTTTATTTTTCTCTCAGTTTCTCCAGTGCTTATTTTGAATTCTGGCAATTAGTTAACACTCAAAACATATTTGTTGAATGGATGTTGAATAAATAAACATTTAATTGGTATGATTGTACCTAAAATTTTACCTATTATGCTATTAAAACTATATATTTAGAAACAACAAACAAATATAAACAAAATTAGAATCTATTTCCACAGGTTTACAGTCTTTGGACTCTTCCAGAACTCACTTCCCACCCCACCATTCTATTCTGTGCCATCTCAGGTTATGAATCGAGGTGCGTAAATCTGACTTGCTCTGCCCTGTCAACCTATGTCGCTTCATACTTTTCCCTAAACCTAAAACATTCCATCCAACGTCCCCTTACCTGCACCTTTCAAATGTGTATTCAAGGCACATCTGACCTATAATGGTGCAAATTCACCTGTCTCCTGTTCTTCTAAAGAGAGTAGCTTTTATCATTTTTATCAAAGTCATTTTATTCTTTCTCTCTCACTGGACTAGCAAATTCTTGAGGATGCGAAATATTACTTTTTCTTGCTTTATTGATTCATTACTCATTCTCTCAACAGTTGTAGTTAAAGCACAATGTAATAGTGAGTGGATTGGACCTGGTTCTTGCTATAATGGGGCTCGTAACTTAGAATAGAGGCATTAATTAAGTAATCACGCAAAGGAGTTCATAATTACAAACTAAAATATAATTATATGGGGAAAAAGTACTTAAAAAGAAAGTGACCAAGCCTGGCTGGTGTGGGTCCGTGGTTGAGCATTGACCTAGGATCCAGGAAATCTCCGTTCGATTCTCAGTCAGGGCACTTGCCTGGGTTGCGGGCTCCATCCCCAGCAGGGGCGTGTAGGAGGCAGCTGATCAATGACTCTCATCATTAATGGTTCTCTCTTTCTCTCTCTCTCTCTCTCCCTTCCTCTCTCTGAAATCAATAAAAACATATATTTTTTTATAAAAGTGACCAAACTGAAAAGGGGTATGTTCTCGAGTCTTTTTTCCCTATGAACAATGCTTGAAAAGAGAAGAGGTAGTTAAAGACTTTTAGCTTAATTCTAATTTCAATTAGAATTTGTTAGTCAAAAACAAGGGGTTAATATGTTTTAATAAGAATAATCTGGCTGCATAAGGGTGGAAAAAATAAAATAGCAATGAGTGTAAAGAAAAACAGATCCCAGGAGGAGAATTAGATGATTATTTTAGTAATTCAAAAGAGAAATGATGTTAGATTGCAACAGAATGGTGATTGTGGTTATGAAGGTATTACAAATTTGAAATATATTTTGAAAGGAAACAGTGAAGCTTAGTGGTAGATGGGGAGCATTGTAGCAGACACTATTTGCTGCACACCCAACTCTCCCATACCTTCTCATACCCAACATCTGCTATACCTCCAGTGTCCCAATGTCTGCTGTTTATCCAACATCACGACATCAGCTACATATCCAAAATGCATTCCTCTTCAACCCTTCTTCCCTTCCCACAGAATTTGTTTTTTCCTGCTAATGACAGAGATAAATGGATCTTAGAAAGGAAAAGATCCTTGCCTCAGGGCAAGGCATGGACTATGATTGTCTAATCTAATACTGCTAGGACAATTAAATTCTTTTGGTTAGTGATTGATTTAGGGTAGTCATGTGACCCAATTCTAGATAAGAAGATGTAAACAAATGCTAACTCATTAGCGTTCCTTGGAAGGCATTTGCTTTCCTAGTATAAAGTGGTAAACTCAGCTGTCACTCCTCTTTTTCCCCTTTTGCCCATACTTTAGTTTTCTATTGCTGCTGTAACAAATGGCCACAGACTTGATGGCTTAAAAAAAAACAAAATTATGATTTTATTGCTCTGGCGATCAGAAGTCTGAAATGAGACTCATTGGGCTAAAATCATCTAGAGGGTCAAGGGAAGATTGTTTTTTCCCACAGTTAGAGCCACCCCCATCCCTTGGTTCCTTCTGTTTTTAAAGCCAGTCATTGCCACTAGAATCATTCTCAACATGTATCATTCCTTCTGCATTTCCATCATCACATATCCCTCTCTGTATCTCCTAACTCACTCTTTTACTTATAAGGACACTTGGGATTATATTGGGGCCACACACATAACCCAGAATCCTTAATTTAATCACATCTGAAAAGTCTCTTTTGTTATGTTAGGCAACACATTCACAGGCTCTGAGCATTAGGATATGGATGCCTAATCCATGGTGGTTGGGGGGAGGGGGTTCATGCCTCAGGGTTACAACAGTGTTTTTCATTCTTAGGATGGAAACATGATGCATCAGAATGGAACAGTCTGTCATCCTGGGACATGAGACAAGTATGAGAAAAGACCAGATTGAAATGCAACTTCTATCAGTATCTGGCTGTTGAATGGTTATTTCGGAAATGTGTAACTCTCAATTAGTTAGGCCTTCTTCTTAGAGTTTTTTTCTTGAATCAATCCACAGTAAGAAATGCATCTCATGTTGTGACACAGTAAATGGTCCACAGCCCTTATTTTGAAAAACATTGCCCTAAGAATAGAGATTATTTTAAGCTATTTAATTGTTTAGTTTCCTGTTTCCCAACATTATGCTGTACTTTATTTGAACTAAGTAAACAAAGCAATGTTTACATTGAAATTGATTTTTAAAAAGATCATCTCTTGGCACTGAACTCCATAAAGCTCTCAGCAGCACCTGATAATGTCAATCAGCTGCTTCTTCCTGAAATTCCCCAGGGTTTGTACTGAAACACTGTTACAGTTCTACTTTTCCCATTTTGTATTCTTTCTTATGATTGTCTTTCATCCTTCTGTCCTCTTACTTTATTTACCTCAAGGCATTTTACTTTTAAAATTTTAGACTAGAGCCTATAGTGAGAAATGCATTTAACATCACAACCTGTTACACACACCAAGGGCTAGTCTTTGGTTCTCAACTATATTTTCTCGGTTAAATTTCCTTAGAAAAGTAATTGTTATATGGAAAAATGTGTCTCTATTTCTATCAGATGCCAACCCCTTCGTGTGCCACAGCCCACAGCCTTGCACTTTCTGAGGATTTATGTATCTTGGACAGTTATCTAATCTTTTTCCTGCATCATTATTTTTTTACTTTCTACTGTATTGTGTCTTAACTTTTTTCCTATTACACCAATCAAAAGATGACAACAATGATGAAGGAGCAGGAGGCGGAGAAATTCCTTTAATTACACACCCTTCTCCAGCTCTGCTCCAGTTCTCTGCTACCTTAAGAGTAAACTTCTAGGAAGGCCCATCTCCAATCATCTGCTCTTGCTTCACCACCTCCATTCTACCCTTACGCTGTTCTCATTGGGCATCATTGGCACTGCTGATTGGACTTTCACTGTCATGAGCCAACTTTTGTCAAGCTACAAAAACTTAAGCCCAGTGGTTCCTTTTCTGTTCTTGTCCATGGCATTTTAGACACCTTCAACACAGTTTATCTCCCCTTCTATGTTAAAGAAAATGTCCCATCTTCTTGTTTTCCCCTAGTCATCGACACTCTCCTATTAGTCTCATTTGCCAGCTCCTCACCCCAGTTTTGGCAAGGTCCTAGGCACTTTCCTGGATCCATTACTCTTTTCTATGTACAAATGTAGCCTCTTGGACCCATCTAATCCCTGGGCTTTAACCAGCACCTACAGAAATAGGACTTTCAAGTCTAAATCTCCCTTTCTGCACTCTCTCTGGAAGTATGACTCGTATAAACAACTGCGGACTTGACGCCTCCACATGATATAGGACTTTGGAGGTGCATATGGCCCAAAGATGATGGTGTCAGCCCTCTTCACTTAAAAAGGGTGAGTAGCTTGCTGAACCTCACACCACTTGTCAGGAGCAGGGCAGAGACGCCTCTAATCCAGCACCATCAGCGGCATGTTGGTAGGACCCAAGAACCACAAGATGCGAACATCAAGTACTCAGAAACAAGACCGTAAGGTTTCTTTTGGTCTTCTGGAAAAATCCAATGTTGGGTAAACCCCAGTGGCTAGACTCCTGGAAATGCAAGCCCTGTGGTGGAGTTCATTCTGTCCCACGCTGAGTGTCACAGCAGAGAGACAAAACTACTTTTCTTTGAAAAGCTTTCCCAAATAATTCAGTCTGATTGTTACACTTTCTTTTATTTCTCTCCCTGCTGACAGGTTTCACTGGACTGCTGCAGGTTCCCCAACCTGATTGTGTTTCAATTTATTGATTAAAAAATCACAAATGTGATGTAAAGTTCCCACACGGTTAGGCATAATCCCTTATGAATGATCACTTTTGTAGATCATGATCACTCTAGGAGTCTCTCTTTAAATTATCCCATCAAATAGTTGCTGCACATTCAGAGCTTGCTGAGATTCATATCATTTATGCAAATTTCTAAATCCTCAAGACTCAGAGCCTATTTCCAAATATATTTGGATTTAACAATATACCTTCAACTGAACTGTCTTTGTTGACAAGACAAAGATCAAAGGCACACTGCAGCCATAAGACTCAACAATTGAAGGCTTATATTAACTACAAAAGAATGAATTTTCCACCTATTTTTTTCTCTGATGAGTCTTCATGCACTAATGTTAATCATCAGGATAAACAATTCAAAATGAGATTATAGCTAAAAATTGCAATGGCTAAACAAATTCTCCATGATCATGGGGATGACTCAATTAAAGCAAATTGCAGCTAAATGCAGGGCAGCAATGAGGGGAACAGGAAAATAAGAGAAATTATCTGTATCAAAACCAAAGTTTTAATGCCAAAATATTTAAGAGTAGTACAAAATGGTCTGGCTCAAGAAAATAAACCAAATGCCAACAGTTTACAATTACAGTGATCACAAATGCCAGGTACTTTGAATACTTAGCATTTTGCATGCCAGATATTTACTAGGGAACAGCAATTACATGAATGTAGGCTGTATAGTGAACGACTATGGTTTTATTTTTCCCATAGTAATTCCCAGCTATAACTCTGCATGCTCTTTCATTCCCATAACATCCAGAGAGCCTTTATTACAAGGTGTCAGAGCACTGGAAGGACAGATTTCTGGGACTTAAATTTCATTAACTTTACAGAACAAATGTATGACTATTCTTGTGATTTTTTTGTTTTGTTAAAACATATTATTTTACAACAGGACAGGATTTGACTTTAGAGTTACTTTTATGAAGAAAGGGAGGATTTTCAGGAAAGAAACCTAAGGTCCTCATTTTATTCTATCAGATTCAGACAGAAATGACCATTCATCACTAGCCATTTTACTTCTCAGTGGGGAGGGAGAAAAAGGCATGCCCCAGCTTCCCATCCTAGCTGGTGGCAGATGGGGGAGGGAGGAGGGAACTGTGCAGGGCAGGAGGCTGGCTGAAGTCCCACAGACACATGCCTGGGTTCTTTTGGCAAATATGCCCACTTACTCTAGGATATTATGCTTAGGACAGAACAGATAGGACATGGCATTCCAAATGATTTGGCCTTGAAATGGAACAAGAGTATGTGGAATAGTCAAAGAAAAAGCAGGACCTGAAGTGGTCAAAGCAGTAAAAATGATTAAAGACAACCAGGGCCGGGTAGCAGTTAAAGGGAATGAAAGAAGGTGTGGAAAGAACATATATGCTTAGCCCATGGACACAGACAACAGTGTGGTGATGGCCGGGGGTGAGGGGTGAAGGGTGGAGGTGAGTAAAGGGGGCAAAATGGGGAACAACTGTGACAATATCAACAGTAAATTAAAAATAAATTAGAACGAAAATATATTTAAAAAAATAAAATGGGGAAACAACTAAGTCTGAACAAAAAATAATACAACCTCACTGGTTAAAACTAAAAAAAAAAAAAAAAAAAGTAAGAATATTTATTCAGGAACTCTCCCAAGATAAAACAGACCCCAACATAGAACTGAGCTCAATTCTGAACACAGCATGGAAAAATGGAGATTTATAGCCAAGGGCAGGGTGGAGAGTCAGTAGAAGGAAAGTCACTGAGTGACCACATCAGGAGTCAAGGGGGGATTCTAACTAAACAAACTTGACTGAGATGCTGAAGGAAGACCAGGGTGAGCACACATCACCCGGGAGATGGTGGGCGAAGAAGAATGTATCACAGACCAAGGTGTGACCAGATACTGAAGGTGGAAGATTCCCAATAAATTGAATTAGCAAATTCTTGCTACAGTTGGGTGATTCAGGCCTAACAAGGATGGGGGCCAAGGTAGAGGCCTAGAGGTCTTAAAGGAGCTTGACTGAAGTTTCGTCCAGGAGACAGTCTTTGTCAGAATTGTTGTCTCTAATAAGGGATGCAATCAAGTTGCCCATCACCCTCAAAACCTTTCCTTTTGCTTTCTCTAAGA